>NW_016817151.1:645563-710454 GCF_001698545.2 Rhinopithecus bieti | reverse complement strand
TTTTTTTGAGGCAGAGTCTCGCTCTGTCGTCCAGGCTGGAGCGCAGTGGCGCGATCTCAGCTCACTGCAACCTCTGCCTCCTGGGTTCACACCATTCTCCTGCCTCAGCCTCCCAAGTAGCTGGGACTACAGGCGCCCGCCACCAAGCCCCACTAATTTTTTGTATTTTTAGTAGAGACGAGGTGTCACCGTCTTAGCCAGGATGGTCTCGATCTCCTGACCTTGTGATCCCCCCCGCCTCGGCCTCCCAAAGTGCTGGGATTACAGGCGTGAGCCACCGCTCCCGGCCCTATCACTCTACACTTTTAAAAGTCAATGGGAAGATTTATTACCTAAATAGAAAACAAAATTTCTTCTTACTTATGAATCTTCCTTGGAAATGACTGCATCCCCCAGCTTAATATAGCTGAGTGTGCAGGTGACAATGATCATCTGACCTGTTAAAAGCAGGGACTATAGTGATCATTGGCATGGGCTAGAAGAAGGAAAGGTAATCAGCATCATTGTCATTATCATCATCATCAACCCCTATGGTTTACAAACATCCTTTTGTCATTTTTTTAATTTGATACTCATAAAAGCTGTAAGTAGGTATTTTTAGTCTTGTCTAAAGATGAGAAAACTGAGCTTCAAAGAGGTTTTAGATTATGCATAAGTAGCAAGGACAGTATTATAATCCCAACCCAAGAGTAGAGAAAATAGTAATGATTTTCCCCTCTTTTTTGTGCCCCACTGGGCCCCATACAGACATTTAGCATGGCACACATAAATGCCCTCTTACCTGGCTTGCTGTCTTTCTTCTCCTACAAACTGCAGAAGATTCTTGAGTAAGAGCCAGGCTCTTGATCACCTTTGAACCCCTAATCAACCCCTAACACAAAACTTGTCACATAGAGGCACCCGAAAGGATTTCTTGAAGGAATGGGAAAAGGAAGTGAAGAGTAGAAGAGAAAAACATAGTGGTTTTGTTCTCTTTCCTTCTTTCTTTTTTTCTTTCTTTTTTTTTTTTTAATTTTTTTTTATTTTTTATTTTTTATTTTTGCTTAACTTGTAGAAAAGTGTCTCTACTTCTGAAATTCCTCAGGCTGTGGGAACAGGCCCCTCTCTTGGGCTCAATTATGGAGTCCATATTTGGAAGGAAGCCAGTGAGTGCAACAAGATTCAAGGAGGCTCCAGGCATGTGCACCTGATGGGGGAGGCAGTACAGAAAGCGGAAACACAGCAAAATGCCTCCAGAAATCATTCCCAGAACCACTCAGGGAGATGTGTACCGGAGTCGGACCAAAGCTCTCTACTATATTCTGGACCCAGACCACACAGGGCTTCATCAGCTAATATAAGCAGCCAGCACTAAATACTGAGTTGGATAAGTGAACAGCATGGATGCTACAGTGTTGGTTCGGCATGTGCTGTATAACTCGCATCTTCAAGCAGATAATCAAATACATCTGCACTAAACGACACCTCTAAAGGAACAAAATGAGCTAGCTTGAGTCAATCATGTTTTAAAAAACATTTTACATAAAATCTTGCTGTAGAGTTAACAAACTGCCACTGGCTTATACTTTTTCTCCTACTTCAAAACTGGGCACTCTTCCCAACTTCACCAACACTCCATCACCCAGATTTACAACCATGATACTTTTTTCTTGCCTTAAGAAGTTTTTAATTTGAAGATACCAGGCATATGGAAAAGTAGGGGGAAAAGTATAATGCATTCTCGTGTACTCATAACCTCACCTCAACAACGATCATCTCATGGCCAGTCTTCTCTCACCAATAACCCACCCTCCCAACCATCTTCTTCCCTACATAGGATTATTTTGAATCAAATCCCAGACATCATATCATTCCATCCACAAATATTTCCATATGTGTCTCCAAAGGTAAGAGCTCATTTTTAAAGCAATTCTGGCACATTTTTAACCTTCTTCCTCATCCTTCACATCTAATTTATAAATAACTCATAATAGTTATTTTTCTGTCATGGTGTTTCCCTCTTGTTTGTTTGTATTTCTGCAAACCCCATCCTGATCTTAGTTCTCAGCTTAGAAAACTGAAAATACCGGCCGAGTACAGTGGCTCAGCCTGTAATCCCAGCACTTTGGGAGGCCGAGGTGGGTGGATCACGAGGTCAGGAGATCGAGACTATCCTGGCTAACATAGTGAAACCCGTCTGTACTAAAAATACAAAACAAAATTAGCCGGGTGTGGTGGCCGACGCCTGTAGTCCCAGCAACTCAGGAGGCTGAGGCAGGAGAATGGCGGGAACCCGGGAGGCGGAGCTTGCAGTGAGCCGTGATTGTGCCGCTGCGCTCCAGCCTGGGTAACAGAACGGGACTCCATCTCAACAAAAAAAAAAAAAAAAAAAAAAAAAAAGAAAGAAAGAAAGAAAACTGAAAATACCTCCTACTCGGTGTCCTGACTCTAAGCTACAAGCCATCTTGTGTTAAGCAGTTTTTATTACCGTTCATCAATACCCTCTTATTATCCCTTGTTCAAGAATCCATGATGGAGACCTCTGTTTCCCATTACTGATATTAGACTAACCCTCTTACTAAAAGAAACCTGAAATTAGACATAACATATGAGGTAACTGTTCTCACAAATAACATACAAACTCACAAAACTGATTTCTTGAGAGACAGGAAATTGACAAGCTGAGATACCATCTCTACATCAGGGGACAGTTTCTCAACTGTGTGGTAGTAAGCTGGAGTCCAAGCAGAGCACAGCAGCCCTGGTGAGCTAAGTAGGCAGAGATCGTAGCTTGAAGCAGTCGAAGTGGGTGGATGAAGCAGTTGAAGTGGGTGGATTCCATATGCCTGGTATCTTCAAATTAAAAACTTCTTAAGGCAAGAAAAAAGTATCATGGTTGTAAATCTGGGTGATGGAGTGTTGGTGAAGTTGGGAAGAGTGCCCAGTTTTGAAGTAGGAGAAAAGGTATAAGCCAGTGGCACAAAACTGAGGGAGCTACACAGAGGGATCCTCCAAAGTCCATGTGGGGATCTCCACAAGGGCTCAGCCAAGGACTGAATGGTATATATGTAGGGAAAGTTTAGAAAAGGCTGCTCAGAATGTGGCTTACTCTGGGACTGAGAGCAGAACAGAGATACCAGAGGATAAATAAGCTTTGTTGGGGAATATTGGAGTTCCAGCTCTGCAAAAGGGGAAAGACCTCAGCAACACCTTGTTCACAGCCCAAGCATCCATCTTAGACACCAGAAATGCCACTACTGGAGAGTAAGAATCACATCCCAGAACAATGCTTAAAATAGACCTACCCTACCAAAAGTTTAAAACCAAGTTTTCACAGGATCAACATGCCAGAAAAAACAGATTGGAGATTGAGTTCCATGAGTTTAAAGGGCTTTGAAAACACCTTGGGATTTCCATGGCACTTCCCAAGAAAGCACACAACCAAGTTTATACAAGTTCAGTGTGATCTATTAGTCATTCCACTACCTACAAAAACAAAAATAAATGGAGGAATATCACAAAATTCAATCTCTACAATGATTTATCACAATATGCAATATACAACCAAATTGACACACACATGCACACACACACACACACACATGAAATCTAATGCATAATAAAGAGAAAAAGCAGATAGTATAAACTGACTGGAAGTGTTCCACATACGTAATATATCAGACAAGCTATTATAAACATATTCAAAGAATTAAAATATGTTCAAATTATTAAAGGAAAATTCAATCTTTTGGGGTTTCCTGTTTTTTGGTTTGTTGGGGTAGATTTTATTTTTCTTTTTATTCCTGGCAAGCTGTGAAAACTAGACTTAAAAAAAAATTTTTTTTTAGAGATAGGATTTTGCTATGTTGCCCAGGCTGATCCTGAACTCCTAGCCTCAAATAATTCTTCTGCCTTGGCTCCCTAGTAGCTGGGACTACAGGTACATTCCCAGCTTTGAAAATACGATCTGAATGAATGAAAAGATATAAGCTTTCAGCAAAGAAAATGGAAACCACTAAAAAATAGAAACACTAGAAGGAAAAGTACAGTAACTGAAATGAAAAATTCACTACATGGGCTTTCAGCAAAGTAAAAGTGGCAGAAGAAAAATTCAGTGAATTTAAATATGAATCAACAAACATCCTATCTAAAGAAGAGAGAAAGAGATTGGATAAAAATGAATAAAGCCTCAAAGACCTAAGGACAATATCCAACAGTCAAACATATGTAACTGGAGTCCCATAAGGAGAAGAAGGTGATAATAGACCAGGAAAATTATATGTGGAAAATTATATGAGCAAACAGTTGAGCTGTGAGACAGAGCTGAGTACTTAGGCATTGGAGCCAATTAAAGCAATAAGCCAAAAATGAAAGAGTTAAGTCTTTCATCACTTACTGTGATGATATATGCAAGAAGCTGAAACAGGAAAACACTGACTCCCCTTTGTTTCATTCTTCTCTTGGAATGGTGTATCTGTTGAGATACAGTTGGGGCAGAGCAGATGTGGAGAAGGTCTCACTATAGACAGAGCCTCAAGTAAAAGCCCCTAGCAGTTTTATGAACCAGGGGATCAGGAGGAGGGGAAGGGGGAAGGGCTGGAGTAGACAATTGCTGGGTGTTGGGTCAGAGTGGGGAAGAGCGTCTTCAAGTTTTCTTCTTCTTCCCTCCATAAAGTGGCCTCAGTAGAGGTGTCTGAAGAAGACTCTGCCCAAAGCCTCAAATAAATAGACCTAGGAATGAAGATGCTAGCAATGAAAATATGCAGGCCAAGTGCAGTGGCTCATGCCTGTAATCTCAGCACTTTGGAAGGCCAAGGTGGGTGGGTTGCTTGAGCTCACGAGTTCAAGACCAGCCTGGGCAACATGGCGAAAACCCCTCTCTACAAAATGTACAAAAATTACCTGGGCATGGTGATGCATGCACATCTGTAGTCCCAGTTACTTTGAAGGCTGGAGTGGGTGGATGGCTTGAGCCCAGGAGGTGGAGGTTGCAGTGAGCTGAGAGTACTTACCACTGTACTGTAGCCTGGGCAATAAAGCCAGACCTTGTCTAAAGGAAGGAAGGAAGGAAGGAAGGAAGGAAGGAAATATGAGCCTCACTGGCTGGGGAGACCCGAGTCCTTGACTTTAGGTCCTTTCAGAGACTGCAATGCACTATCTGTGTGCCAAGTCTCTGTGAAGAAGGCAGCTTTCTCCACGAGGTCTACTATGCAAAGCCTTTTGAATTTGATCAGGCCAAAAAAAAAAAAAAAAAAAAAAAAAAAAAAAATCACACAAGGGTGTTTAACCAGAAAGAATAGCTGAAAATATCTCACATTTGGTAAAAAAAACTTTAGCTTATAGATTCAAACGAATCTCAGTGAATCTCAAGCAGAATAAATACAAAGAATACTAGTGCTTCCTTGTCAAACTTGAAAGCCAATGGTAAAGGGAAAATTTTGAAAATAACCAAAGGAAAACAGACATCACATACAGGGGAACAATAATACAAACAATGGCTGAGTTATCATCAGAAAGGGGGAAACTTTAAAAGAAGGAGGAGGAAGAGGAGGAAAGGAAAAGAAGAATAAAATTAATTTTAAAAGTAAAAAAAAAAAAAAAAATTCAGAACAAAGTTCTCTGAGGGCAAAAAAATAAAATAAAAAAGAATGAAGGCCAGAAGTCAAAGTAATCACATCTTCAAAACATTGGAGAGAAAACAAACTGTCAACCCAGAATTTTATATCCAGCAAAAATATCCTTTAAAAACAAAAGTAAAAAAAGACATTTTCAGACAAAAAAGGCTGAGAGAATTTGTGGTGAGCAGTCTTGCACTAAAAGAAATGCCATGCAGGGTGTGATGGCTGATGCCTGTAATCCCAGCACTTTGGGAAGCTGAGGTGGGCAGATTGCTTGAGTCTAGGAGTTTGAGACCAGGTTGGACAATGTGGAAAAACTCCATCTCTACCAAAAATACAAAGAAATTAGCCAGGCTTAGTGGTGCACAGCTGTGGTTCCAGCTACTCAGGCAGCTGAAGGAGGATTACTTGAGTCCTGCAGGTGAAAGTTGCAGTAAGGCAAGATTGCACCTCCCGCCTGGACAACGGAGCAAGACCCTGTCTCCAAAAACAAACAAACAAACAAACAAAAAAACCACAGAGACTGTTCCTCAGGCTTGGAAATGATACCAGGTGGAACAAGAAGGAAGGAAGAGCACCCAAACTGGTAAATAAGTGGGTAAACATAAAACACTAGCTTTGTTTCATCTCACAACTTCCTTAAAGGAAACTACTCGAAGCAAAAGTAGTAATACTGTGAGGTGGGATTTACAATTTATGTTGAAGTTAAAGACATGACAAATAGAACAAAGTCTGGGAGAGAGAAAAATGGAATTATACTGTTGTAAGATTATTAATTTGTGAAGCGAGAAGTGGGGAGTGAATTTTCAGGTTTGAAGTAGGAAGTGAGAAGTGGAAAGGGTACCATATTGACTGACACCTGATAACTATGAAATCACCTAACGAAAACAGAGTGTGACTCCTCTCTAGGGTATTTGAATTTTACTAACGATTCCTAAAACGACTTGAGACCCACAAAAAAAAATGACTACTTCATAACAAAATGGTAACCTATGGTGTTTCAATTTCGGAGTAGGAATCTCTGTTACCACCCCCTTAAGTCATCTAGCACAGACGACTGCCTATTTTGCTAATGTGTACGACCAGGCCTGATTCTAACTTTCAATTTGCTACAATCTTCAACTTACTAGAACCTGCTTTCACCCTGGTATCTGAGATATATATATATATCATATAAGAATATGCTTTAATTTTAAAATTTTACTGCACATTGTCATGTATTCTATTGCATGTCATATCTTGAATTATGTTTTACTATAATGTGTTAATGCTGGAACACAAAATACCATTAAAGAAAAAAGATGCATATTACATGGTATGTTATCTTTTAATCTATTATATGTTATCATACCAACTATTGTAAATTATGGCATTTTCTATCACAGGCTTGGGGAAAACAGGCACATAACAGAAAGTCAGCAGAGAATGGAGCAGTCCTGAAAGCCAGCACAGTGAAAAGGAATAGAGGAGATCTTCATCAATTCTTAGAAGCTAAGCCCTTTAGCTGATCAACATCGCCAGAAAGGAATAATGTTATCGTGATTAGTCAGTATTAATTTAAAACTTGAAGCCAGAATGAAGAACTTGCAATGGCCAGTACCTGTCAGTCAAATTTGCCTCTTTTGTCTGCCTCCCTCCCTCCCCCGACAACCTATCTCCCTTTCTCCCTCTGCTCCTCACCTATTTCACCAGTCTTTTTCTTGTCATTCTCATGGGTGCCCTAAATCATTTTTCTGAGCTCCCTATAAACTTTAAGTCCATCCTCCTCTGAGGCCAACCATTATTTCTTAGACCCTGTCAGGCCCAAGTTTGTAATGTGAACCCCTTCACAGAGACCATCTCATCCTACACACATAAATCTGCCGTCATGAAATAAAGATTTAGGCTTTAGTCGTGCCATTTCATTCTCTGTCCCTGACTACTTTATAATTTGGGTCTGGTGAATTCTAATAACAGTATATTGATGCCTTGATGTGTTTGTTGCCCTGATGGACCAGAGAGCTATAAACATCTTACAAATAGCCCACTTGATTTTCTGGCTTTTGAATTCTCCACATGTCAGGACACTAGTTAAAATAATTTTTGATAGCCTGAACCTGTCATCACTTCAAGCCTTAAGCCTGGACCTTTGCAAATCAGCCAGCAGAGTGGGCAGTTTGCTATTCCCACATTTTTAAAGTTTTCTTCTGATTATATTGCCTGAGTGGATTTTCTTTTGCTACAGAGCTTTAGGTCAGTGCTGACACATCTGACAGCTGCTTTTCTTCATCGTCCCCAGGTGTCGGGGCAGTCAATTTGTCACTCTCCCATCTCCATGCTCCCTTTTCTTTCACTGCTTCTGACTGCTGCCTCTAACTTGCCCTCTCTCCCAGCACCCAGAAAGACTGAGGTGAGGAGAGGGTGGACAGGTACGTCCTTTTCAGTCTATGACTCCTTGTATTTCTTTTCTGTGCAATGTGTGTACACCCACTCCTAACTTATTTTTTCCTTTTGGTCAGTAATTCCCTCAAATATTTATAGAGTGCTTTCTATGCACAGGCATTGGACAGCAGCAAAATATAGAGCTTATACTAAAATATGGGCAGGGACAGCAGACACGAAACAACTAGTCAATGAACAATTTAATTACAAATGTGAGAAGTCTTATTGGCAAAGATGCTATGAAGGCATGGAAGTGATGACTCAGCCTAGTCTGGAGTGTCAGGGAGGGCTTCTATGAGGCATGATTTTGAGCTGAGTAGAACTCAAGGAGCAAAATGGTTAAAGGAAGAGAGGCAGAGGAAATTGGAGGGGCCAGGCCAAAAGCTGGAAAGAAATGTGGCCCTTTGGGCCCCTGAAAGATAGCTCTAGAGTGACTAGGGTGCCAGAAGAGAGTGCCTCCAAATGAAGGCGGTGCAGTGAGCAGGAGCCGGTTTCCACAAGGCCCAGCAGGGCATAGTAAGGACTTGGGGACAATCTGAAATATAATGAAATTTGAGAGATTCCAGTCATCCATATCATCAATTGCAGTCAGCTCTATAATCAAAACAAAACAAAACAAAACAAAAAAAAAACCCCAGCAGCTGCAGCTCTGAGCCTCTGCTGTCCTGCCCAGGAATGCTCCTGGTTATATCAAGTTAACTGAAACAGCACAGTCAGCTGCAGTCCTGGCTAAATGGGCTGAGTGTGGTCCCACCTTGGCCAGACATGAGGCTCTGCCTTCATGCCATCATAACCTTCAAGAAGTCCAAGTATCCTGCCCTCCCATCTGTGGGCACCTGTAAATGTGCTAGTGTTCTTCATAAATTTGGGGCAGATGGGGTGTTGGGCAGAGTCTCACTGCAGAGATGACCATTGCTCCAAACGTGATCACTCACTGGACAACTAAGAATGGGTGGTCCTCTCCGGGTAGCAGTAAGATGTTCTCAGGCTGCTCAGCTTCAATGCAGCAACCTGGGACTAACCTCCTTGCTCACACAAAGAGGCTACCATTCCTCAGTCTCACTTTCTGCTTGGTCCCAAGTCCCCGTCTTCGCTCTAGCCTGCACACCTGTGTCAGATGCCTTCCAGTCACTCCTTCAGATCCACTCTCCATTCTTCTCCAGCAGGCTCCATAATCCGGAAGTCTGGCCCATGCACACCACATCAATGAGCTCCCCTGCCCCCCAGTTTCTAGCTGAAGTCAGCTCATTGGCAGCACTAGCAGGAGGACAGAGGGAAAGAAGATAATGTGTTTTGGGCTTATTACTTCAGCTCTCTCCCTAGGTCTCAATGGGCTGGTGAGACCCTTAGTCAAAGGTCACTGCTCCTGGGAGATGAGCCTCTCCAGACAGCTGGCCTCACTGGCTCCAGGTACTCCTCCCTCTTTCTGTTCCCTCAGGCCTGGGAGTGGCAACAGCTCCTGGTGCTGCTAATCCCTTGGACACTACACCATCCCTCTTTCTCTCCCTACACTCTGCCTGCATCATTGTAAATAACACCTTTATTAAACTCCTCAAGGTGCCTAATTTTACAGTGCCAAGCTTCCCTCCCCAACAGATAGAGCATAGTTATATACCCTAACAGATATAGCATGAGACTCAGAGCAGAGCAATCTCAGCATTCTAATTCAATCTTGGGCCAATGACTACTTGTTTTACGTTTCTGGAAGATTTTGATTCAGATTCCCTAATGACTGACCTATGTAGACCCTTGAAAAAAGTGAAGGAATTTGCTAAGTATGGAGGAAAGAGAAACATGTGGCGGGCGTTTAGTTCCTCCCTTTCTTAAAAGGCACCACCTGATCTGTGTCCCTCACCCACGCCCCCACACCTCCAGCCACATTGGTCTCCTTACTGTTCTTTGACCACACCAGACACAACCTGCCTGAGGTTTTATAGACCCTGTTCCCTCTGTAATACTCTTCCCAGCAAAATCCACATGGCTCACTCCCTTACCAGCTTTAGATCTTTTTCTCCAATATCACCTTTACAACTAGGCTTCCCTGCCACCCTGTTTAAAATCATCCCCACCCCAGCATCCCCTACCCTCTTCCCTGCTTCATATCTCTCCATACCATGTGTCACTTTCTAACATACTCTGTAAGCATTGATTGCATTTATAGATCATACACACACTCCCACATCGGCACATGAATGCTCTATGAAATGCTCCAGGAAGGCTGGGACTCTGTCTGCTTGGCTCACTATTACATCCCCAATAATCAGAACAGAAGCTCACCTGCAATTTGTTGAACAATTGAAATCCCAGTTCCAGGAAGGGATGTGTAGAAGGGAAGTGGTTGCATTATTTTGGTCCCTAAACTTCTGGTCTCTGGGCACAGCCCCTTTCTGCCAAGTCACACTTTCAGTAAGGGTCCCTGCCTCATCAACAACATTCTGCAGGACAGAGAAGATGAACTCTGCTGGGTGGTGCCACATCTTGTCACATCCAGTTTGGCTGCATTCATGGGGAAGTGATGGGTCATTCTCTTTTGTCTTGTCTCCATTTCAGAAGCTGAACTATGCACTGGAAGAATAAAGTTTCTCTTTATCTGGGAAAATGACCTCACTGATCCTGGAGGAAGATACACACTTTGAGCAGATATATCCGTTCACACTATTTGTTTTGAAAGCTCTTACTACATGCTAGGCTTTGTGCCAGAAGCTGAGACAGCAATGAATAAAATATGGTCCTTTCCCTCCAGGTGCTCTGACATACCATGCTGGACTTCTACGTGGTGAAAAGATGAAAGACATTCTCTTCTGTAATACAGAATCAACACATTAGACTTAGCCACTGCCATACAGTGCTACATCACTAAACACATGGGGACTTTCATACCAGGAAAGCCAGGCCTTGACCCTGCATTTACAGGCTCTGAGAAATCAGAGACATGGTCTACTCCAATATCTGCGATCCAGAGAGTGAAAGCCCAAAGCCTGGGTGAGTTACCACTGCATCCTGGGATTGACAATGACCACAAACTCCTCGGAGCCGGGACAGAATTGTTGGGCTCAGCACCTGCAGAGTCCCTCACAAATAAATTTGTTTTGAGTGAGTGAAAAAAATGAATGAATGAGAAAAAATAAAGGAGGTAGGCGAATTAAAGTCACAAGTGGGTTCAATAGTCAGCATAGCTTCCATTACTTCTAAACTATAACAGCTGTGGTTCCAGAGCCCACAGGTGTTCCAGGCTGAATCTCATGGGCTGAGAGTCAGGGCCTCGAGAGGGGCTCAACATTAGGAGAACAAGCTCAACAATGGTAACATTTAGAAACAGAGAACAAATCAGTAAATTTAGTTCAGGATTAGCTATTTGGACCCTCAGGTGTCAGCTGAACATTGGCTGTTCATTAGATAATGCAATTTCACTCAACAAAAGGCACAGTGAGAGCCCTGGGTGGTTTTAAATAGCAGAGTTGGGTATTTGTACCCTTTGGGTTCATGTGGTCTGTGACAGACTAAATGCAGTTTCTCAGGAATCATGCCCAGGCACAGCTTTTTAAGATAGCTATCAATCTGGTCCAAATACATCACTCTTTTCACAGGATTTCCATTAAATTTCAGTAACTGTCTGCAAGATGTTAGACTTCAAGAACCAGAATCAAGGATGCAGGCTCCAGGTTGACCAAGGGGTGAGGGGCAGGTCATGCAGAGGCCCCGTGCAGAGAATTAATTCTCTGAATGCTGGGTTCAGAGGCCCAAGAGGATGGGATCAAGCTTAAAGATCTGCACAGGCCACCTCCCAGCTGTTGCCCGATGTCTCTGTTGTTCAGGTGAGGCTAATAAAAACTCTTGTTCCATTGCATCTCAAAGTAGCACAAGAATCTGGTTATAAAGCAAGTAGATATGGAAATGACAATTTTACGTGCAAAGCAGATGTGTGCTGCTTCTGCCATTTCTTAGGCATATGTAAAACTTACAGGGTGTCAAAACCTCAAAACCACAGCTTTAAAACACAGTACCTGTTCTAATTCAGTTCAAATTTCTAAAATGATGGTTGGCACTGTCTTCATGCAATCAATCTGAGAAAGCTTCTGTCAATTCCTTTGCAGATGCTTTCAGTCCTGAGTATTTCCAGAAAGAACAGTACTTTTCTGTGAATAATCTGCCAGCTGGTCTGAGAAAAGCAGGTGCAGATCTTTTTAAATACCATATGTACTTGCATGCTTTCCCTGGACTTGCATACTCCCCTCCCTCCCCCACCGCAATTTTGAGAAAGGATTGTTTTGGTAGTTTTATTTTTTTCTTCTACACAATTTTCCCCAAGACTACTATGGTCAAAAGCAGCAGTTATAAAAACAATGTAAAGTGTTCATGCTAGTCATTTTAACTTCAAAGTGGATTCTTAACACTTTGTACATGATATTCTGTTTGTTTGAGGATCTGTCTAACCCAGGAAGAATGGCTAAGGCTGTTATGAAGAAGGAAAGAGGAAATTTGTCCCCTATTTCCTAGGACCTGTGTAAATGACGACATCCCATTATCTCGACAATGGACTAAGAGTGACGCTTTGCTGCTCACTCGCCGTGATTCTCTGTTTCCCAGAATAACTGAGGCAAGAAGCTGGCTGCACTATTTCTTTGTGGCCTTGCCATTACTGCCATCCTGCCATTGCATTTGATTTTTCCATTTTGTGCATGAATGAAAATAAAATCAGAAGACCCCAGCTATCTTTGAAACAAGCCTAGAATAGAAACTAGAGAAATAAACAGTTCCAGTGCCTCACTCATCACTCTTGCAGGTAGAATCCTATTACATTTGAAAGTGTCCTTTGAAATTCTGATTAGCCTGAAGCCTTTGAAAGCAGATAGTTAGGCAGCAGCCCATCTATAAAGCAAAATTCTCTTGCTATCTCACAGCTTCCCAGCCTTTTGACCCTACACCTTCTGGTCAGCCTCCTGCCACCACAATCAGATGTTTTTGAGCTCACCAAGGTAAAGACCCTCCACCCTTACCCCACAGAGACTCATGAAGCTGGAGGCAAAGGGCAGAACCGGTCATGTTAGGAAAATAGTTACATAAATTGATCTGAGAGAGCAGACAGCACCAATATAAATGCAACCAGAGGGACACTGACTTCATTTACTCATTGATTCAACAAATATTTATTGAGCACCTATTATGTGCCAGATACTCTGCTGGCTGCTAAGGACACAATGGTAAGAAAAACAGACATTACCTTCTCAGGATATACAGCCTGGTCAGGGAGACAGGCATTAATCAAATAATCCCATAATCATAGACACCAGCTGCTAAGGCCAGAGTAACAAAGCAAGGTCTACAGGGTCCTGACAGTATGTGGTGAGGGCTCTGACATAGCCATGGGAGCCAGGGAAGACTGGAAGATTTCAGAGGTGGCATCATTGACCTGAGTTCCAGAAGGTGAAGACATGAAGGAAGGAAACCAGGAAAGCCTTCACAATGGAAGTTGTTCTGGTCCTACAGTTTAATCCAACCTGGATAGACACAGAGTGCCCAGTGTTCAGCAAGCTGCCTCACTTAGGCCAAATGTCTGACCTGCACAGGACCAATGAGGTCTCTTCTGTCATTTCATATGTTCTGAGAATTTATTCTTGATCAGATGCTGTGTTGGCCCTTTGTGCACATTATCACATCCATTCCTTACGGCATCACTGGCGAATCAGCAGTATCACTATCACCATTCCATAAAGAAAAAACTAAGGTGCAGAGGGGTTGAGCAACATGCCCAAGGCCAACCAGTAAGTGAGAGGCTGTGCTAGAGTGTGAAGCCAGGTCCAGCAGCTGTAAAAATAATTTTTTTGAGACTGAGTGTAGTGGCTCACGCCTGCAATCCCAGCACTTTTGGAGACAAAGGCAGGTGGATCACCTGTGGTTCTGAACTCTGTGCTCCTCACCCCACCCTTTGCCATCTCAGATTAGAGATTCTGTTTCAGCTTCCCAGGGGAGCAATCCATCCTTCTGAAGGCTGAGATGTTTCTTCTTTAGGTCTCATCAAAATTACTCTGAAAGTAATTACTCTGAAAAAGATTACTTTGAAAGTAGCACCTTCCTCCCCTCTTTCATGAAATATAAGCAACAATTTGCCCACAACTTTTTCATTAAGCACCACACACACACATACACACACACACACATTTTTTTTCAAAATGTATTTAGGTTCAGGCGGTATATGTGCAGGTTTGTTAAACAGGTAAATAGTATGCCACTGGGGTTTGGCGTATGAATGATTTATTCACCTAGTTAATAAGTATATATCCAGTAGGTAGTTTTTTGATCCTCACCCTCCTCCTTCAGGTAGGCACTGGTGTCTATTGTTCCTGTCTTTGTGTCCATGGGTACTCAGTGTTTAGCTCCCACTTATAAGTGAGAACATGCAGTATTCAGTCTTCTGTTCCTAGGTTGGTTCGCTTAGCATAATACCTCAAGCTGCATCCATGTTGCTACAAAGGACATGATTTCATTTTTTATGTCTGCATAGTATTCCATGTACACACACAGCTTTAAATGCTTGAAGACAGAATGTGGGCACCACTCAGCTTTCTCTTCCCCAGGAATAACAAACCCATGTCTGGACCCAGAAGCAAGAGCAGGATTTCTTGGAGCAAAAGAAAAATGAACAAGGCTCCTAGTGGGGTCAACTACAACATTCCAGCAGCTGTAAAAGAACATTTTCAGGCCAGGCCCGGTGGCTCAATCCCAGCCTGATTACTTAACCTGTAATCCCAGCACGTTGAGAGGCCGAGGTGGGTGGATCACCTGAGGTCAGGAGTTCAAGACCAGCCTAGCCAACATGGTGAAGCCCCGTCTCTACGAAAGATATTTTAAAATTAGCCAGGCATGGTGGCGTGTGCCTGTAATCCCAGCTACCAAGAGGCTGAGGCAGGAGAATCACTTGAACCCGGGAGGCAGAGGTTGCAGTTAGCCAAGATCGTGCCATTGCACTCCAGCCTAGGCAACAGGAGTGAAACTCCATCTCAAAAAAAGAAAAAAGAATATTTTTGGAGGAAATAGAAGAAAATATTTTGAAGTTGGAGCCGAGTTCCAGTGTTTTCTACAACTTTTAATTTTCAGTTACCCCATCATTCTTTTTTATTTGCATGAGACTCCCAAATCCTAAGAACTGAGCTTCTGGATCTCCCCAGGAATGCAGCA
This sequence comes from Rhinopithecus bieti, assembly GCF_001698545.2. Taxonomy (NCBI): domain Eukaryota; kingdom Metazoa; phylum Chordata; class Mammalia; order Primates; family Cercopithecidae; genus Rhinopithecus; species Rhinopithecus bieti. The sequence goes on along the minus strand of NW_016817151.1, from coordinate 695,260 downwards.
GAGTCAGTCACTGGAACCCATGAAACTATATCATCGGGAGGATTGCTAAAGGACTCCAGAGCTTCTTCCAACATTACTGACTTCAGGGACAGGTTCTGACTGACAGCCAAAATTTTTAAAAGGTGCTAAAACTGGGTGTATTTGCATTTACACATTGTAAATCTCATTAGAGATGTGTCAGCGTGCTGGGTTCCAGTGTGGAGAGCTGGCAAGGCCCTGCTGCTGGGGAATGTTACATGCTGCCAACACCAGCACCTGTCACATGGACCACAAGTCAGTTGCAACAACTTTCGCTGTGTGCTGTTCACCACCTTGTGGGTCACACGAAGACCAATCCCAAAGTTTTGTTTGTGTCCTTGGTTAATCAAGATGGGTGGAAAATTCTGGAGGTATTCAGAGTACAGAATATACCCCTGAAAAAAATTCACACTTTATTCCTAGCTGGAGCTTTAATAGTCTCCTAGTCTGGTCAGCTGGGCTTAAGCACACATGAACGATCTGTTCATCAGGATTAGGTTCATTTGCTTATGCTTTAGCATAACCAACATAGAAGCTTATTTCTCTCACATAAATCCAAGCCAAAGAGCTCACAGGGCGGCTCTGTGATAATGGGGACTCAGGCTCCTTCTAGTTTGTTTCTCTGCCATCCTCAGTACATGACTTTCACCTCATGGTCCAGGGTGGCTGCTCCCACTCCAGCTATCACATATGTATTCTAGACCAGAGGCTGACAAATTAAAGCCCATAGGCCAAATCCCATCTTCCACCTGTTTTAATAAATAAGGTTTTATTGGAATATAACCACACCCATTTGTTCACATATAGTCTATGGCTGCTTTCACAGTTTAATAACAGAGTTGACTAGTTGCAACAAAGACCATATGGCCCACAAAGCTGAAAATATTTACTATCTGGCCCTTTACAGAAAAAGTTTGCCAACTCCTATTCTAGATGACAAAAATAAAGACAAAGAAGATCACAGTACCCCAGACCATTTCCCCAACGTCACATATGACATTTCTGCTTATATTTTATTGCCAGAATTTATTCTCATAACCATACCTAGCTACAGGGAAGACTGAGAAATGCGGTCTTTATTTTAGATGGCCATGTGCCCAGATAAAATTCAGGGTTATCTTTCTATGGAAGAAGAGGAAAAGGAATTTGAGGAGTCAAGTTGTCCTCCAAGGACCCTTTTGGTGCCTTAGACTCAGGACAGAGACAGGATTCATGGCTAACTCTGTCCCTTCCCTAGGTCCACAGACCGCCTCTGTCCCTCTGGGTTCTACTGCTCAGTCAGGGTTCATGGAAACAGAACCAAGCAAAGTCAAGTTCCTCCACCTAATGACTACAGTAGAGCTGGCCCAAGCAAGAGACCCCTGCCTTCTCGCTTTGAGTCACTGCTGGGTTCTGCTTGCCTTTAACAGAAAGGCTCCCCTCTGAAGGAAGGCAACCCAGGCCCATGTTACCACATTTATCCACGTGGGAAGGACAAAAAGCAATGCAAACAGAGACAGGTTAAGAGACAGAAGCAGTAAGTGTCCATCAACCAAAGAATTAATTTTTTAAATGTGGCATATATATACACAATGAAATACTGTTTAGCCACAGGAGAGAATGAAACTATGTCTTTTGCAGTAACATGGATGGCGCTAGAGGTCATCGACTTAAGTGAAGCAAGCCAGGCACAGAAAATCAAATATTGCATGTTCTCACGCACAAGTGGATGCTAAAATATGTGATCACATGGGCTTAGAGAGTGGAATGATAGTGGAGACTCAGGAGGGTGAGGGAGCAGGGAGGTGAATAAAAAGAAATTAGTCAGTGGGTACAATGTGCATTATACAGGTGATAGATACCCTAAAAGCACTGACTTGACCACTACACAATCTATGCATGTAACAAAATTCACATGTACCTCATAAATGTCTACAAGTGTAATTAATTAATTTTTTTAAAAAGTTTTAAGAGGCAGAGAGAGAGAGGTATAAGACAGAGACCTGGAGAAAACTTTAAGGTAGGTATACAATTTTGTTTAAAAATCCAGGTGTGAAAAAAATATTCATCACTTTATTTTCTTTACTAAATCCAACTGTAAGTCACCATCCTGCTGAGCTAGTCAGAAATTAATTGCAGTGAGTATTGGGGCTCCATCTCCAGATTCAAGCAAAAGTCCCAGGGGCTTCTGCAGTGACACCCCCCCCACCCCCATCACTGAGTCACAGCAGGTACACCGGGACACATATGGTCTCCTAAGGTAAGGCTGGGAGACCCAGAAAGCAAGACTCCCTAGAAGCACCACCCTTTCCCAGGCCTTGCCCCTCCTCAGGGCATGGCACTCCTGTTTCTTTCCCAACAAAGAGAAAACTCATAGTACACCGTCATCCACACTCCCAGAAGCATACCCCTTTCTCTCCTGCCCCTCTGGCTCTTCAAGCAGCTTCTACTCTATGTCCAGTGAAAATCCTATAATTAAGGACTACCTGTTGGAATGGAAGGTAGTAAGAAAAAAGGTAAAACTTAATATTTTATAGATAGGCAAGTAGATAGATGTCCATCTATAAATCTAGATACAAAGAATTAAAATCTGTCTATCTCCCCTGCCCTGTAGCCCATTTGCATGTCTCTATGGATCCCTGTAAATCTTAACCCCAGGCTGGATATCCTCCTGATAGGGGCTGTTGGAGAATGGAATGATTGGGAGGTTTGGGCAAGAGGAGGTCATCTTGAGCGCCCCCTGGAGGCATGTCTCCAAATAGCCTGAACCTGCTCTGATAACCACACCTAAATTTAAGCCTATCCTAAAACAATCATGTATGTGGAGGTCCTTGTTGCTAGTGGAAATTGGTGTTTGCCAAGTGTAGGAAATAATAAGGCGCCATTGATGAATGGAGTTAGACTGGGGCCTGTAGAGGGTTCCTCAGGGTGGGCTAAGCACCGATGTACCAGTAATGTGCTTATTGTTAAAATACTCAAGTACAGCTACAGGGCGTGGTATAAATCACTAGTACTACCCTAGCCTCTCCCCTAGTTATCTCCTCAGCTTCCCACAATCCAGAAGTTAACGGGTTAATGCTTGGCTCAGTGGGAAGCCTGCAGACCTGCCCCCAGGCTAAGATCAGTGTCCATTCTAATTGGTCAATGTCCATGACATACCAGTTGTTGAATATCTTGAAATCACTCCAGATGAGATGTTTTAAATGGTGAAGAATATAAGGTAAGGTGAGTCTTCACTTCAGGGGTCACCATGCACTGATGTGCAGGCTGTTCACTGCACAAGTTCCCCTGACGGGGGAGTCAGTGGCAATTCCAGCCTGTGCTCTGTTTGCCAAGACTCGTGCCCTGGTATGGGACCGCATCTACCCAGAGGAAAAAAGACTTTCTCTGATGTGTGTAGAAGTGCCATGTGTTGTAGCAGCTGGCTCACTTCAGAGGCTCTTCCAAGCTTTCAGGCCTGAGTGGAGAGGGCCTGACCTAGGATGGGGGCCATAGGCTGGGAAGTCAGAAATAGCTGCAAGAAACATTTGGAAGCATCATACAACCCTAAAAAAGAACTGATAGATTCAGATGCAGCGGCTCACGCCTGCAATCCCAGCACTTTGGGAGACCGAGGGGGACGGATCACTTGAGGTCAGAAGTTCAAGACCAACATGGTGAAGTCCCATATCTACTAAAAATACAAAAATTAGCTGGGCATGGTGGCGCACACCTGTAGTCCCAGCTACTCAGGCGGCTGAGGCAGGAGAATCGCTTGAACCCGGGAGGTGGAGGTTGCAGTGAGCTGAGATCACTGGACTCCAGCCTGGGTGACAGAGTGAGACTCCGTCTCAAACAAAAACAAAAACAAAACAAAACTGATGGTTAGAGGAGATGGGGGGAGTGAAAATGTAAACCTACCTCCTATCTGAAGTATTGAAAGAGTCTGTGATGGTGACAGAAAGAGAGATCAGAAAAAAATTATCAGTTGGAGAAATGATGTGATGAATTTTGTTTGCTGCCTACTAGGTGGGAAAATATAGCTAAGTATACAAACAAGATGCCCAAGTAAGACAGAGTAGGAGTGCAGGCAAGGGATCAGGGCTCCAGATGGAGAAGCTGGAGTTCTGCACATTGCAAACCTTGAGGGGCCTCTGAGAGGAGACAGAGGTCCCAAAGAGCCCTTGAGAGTAAGAAGGTAGTGAAACAGGGGTCCAGCTTCATATAATGGAAAGCACTTGGGTTTTTGCACCATTAGAATTGGATTTAAGTCTTTCCTTCTACTAACCAGCTGAGAGCCCTTGAAGACATTAACTTCTCTGAGCCTTGGTTTCTTTGAAACTTACCATAATAAGACCAACTTTACAGAGCTGCTAAGATAATTAAATTAAGTATGTGAACTGCCTAGCAGAATGTGTGGCTAAAAGCAAGTACTCGACACCCGTTACCATCATTAGAAGTATTATTGCTATTATTATCAGCAGAGGGCTGCATCTTAAAAAGCCTTGGTGAGCACCTACAGAGTAGGATAGGAGTGCCTGCAGAGCCAGTCAGGACAGATTAAAGGGATGTATCAGTGGCAAACTTCCCAAGATCTGTCCTAGAATTATGCCCCTTTCTCCTAGAGACAGAATTTAATATATGAATGTGATTTTGATAAATGACATGTAATATGAGCTTATCTGTGAATGAACTAGATCCACCTTCAAGCTGGGTTTGGCAACAGGAGAGATGAAGGCTGGGAAGCAGCGATGCCATAACCATAAAGGCCCTTGATGAAGAAGAAAGATTCAGCAAAGGCCTGAAGGCTTAAGCTGCCTTGGCCAGCTGGAGTCAAGCAGGGGTGGCTGGGAGGAAGCCAGCCCTGTCTTAGGGAGCCAAAGTCAGTCTGGAGGCTCTGAGGAAAGAGGGGTCAAATGTTTCCAGTTATGGAACCAGGATAAGGCCAAACAGTCCAGATGTCATCCCCATCTGCATCTGTGGCACCAGGACTTCCTAGTAGTGCTGTCCAAGACCTGACCAGCCTTGAGATGCCCATGTTGAGTTGAATCTTTGATACTGCCCTGCCCCCATCTCCTGGCTTATGTTTGCTAAAATTAACCAAAAGGAGTCTTCAGCACGTGTGCAGGGCAGGGAGTCAATATCTGTGCCCCTGATACAACTGAGGGAGATGTTATTTCAGAAGAGCTCTAAGGCCAAGACAGTCGGGTCTTTTCACTTCTCCATTCGTTCAATATATTCAACACATATTTATTGGTGACTTTTTAATGCCATGCACTGAGCACGAAGTAGTGAACAACCTCCTGTCTAACCAATGTCCAGCCTCTAGCCTCTCCTATCCCCAGCTAAACAGAGTGCTATCTTTCTTCCCTTTAGCAATGCTCCGCAGCCCATGGTTCAAGGGCATCAAAACTCTCCGATGGACTTCAGCCCTAGCCCCCCACTTGCCTTTCAGCAGCTACCCCAAGCCACTTCCTTTCCTGTGTCATCTCTCACCTACATTTGTCTCTGCACAACTGGCTTAATGTCTCTTTAGTTTAAGCATATCCATCAGCACTATGGCCTAATATATATGACGCCTTACAGTTCATAAAATACCTGCATTCTTTATATCACAGAACTCTCACCTCTACTCTGAGATAGGTAGGGTAAGAATTATCCACTTCATTTAACCAACTTAGAATATTTAGATGAGGAGACCAGGATGGTACTTCGTGCCTCCTTCAATTCTCTAGATTCTGTATTAAAATATGGTTTTATGTATTGCTTATACCTGCCTACTTCCAAAGACAAACAAATACTGTATTCATCTCTAATGGGATATTTTAGTCCCCAGTTCTTTTGGATACTGGTGGTTATAATTGAGCTTTGAGAGTACACGGCAGCAATTACGCTTACCTTATGCATACTCCCAAGTCCAATACTTGGCCTGAAACAGTCCCTTCCTTCTCACAAGGAGTTCACTGCACAATCTTCTCTCCTTCTCAAATAAGTTCCTAGAATCTGATCTCCTTTCCTGGGCAAATCTCTATCTATAACTAACCACCTTACACTAAAGTTGGGCAACGTGACAGACATTATGAAGACAGTGTGACCATCTTCCCCACTGACCACCACACCTTAGAGGTCAAGAGTTTATACCCCAGTGCCTCGTACTGTGAATGACATACACAATAATGAATTAAATTCTTCTGGTTCAATTCTTCCTAAATACCATTCATGATCCCTTCTGCAAAGATTACCCTGCAAAAAATATTTGTTCTTCAGCCTTCCCAAAGTGTTAATATTCATATTCACGTTGCTCTCAGTATTTGTTTAGTTGTCCTAAGTAGTTCTGTCTTGAGTACTTTTGGTTAAACAGGTGATTTAACCAAACTGTAAAGCACTCAGCATGCCTAGTTCCACATTCTGAAAACTGCTTAGTAAAATGTTTTTGATCTTGGTGGTCGGTTGATGGTGGTAAAAGTAAAAGCCATTAGAACTGTAATTAATGAAGATGCTTTATGCAAGTTTTCCCCAAGCGCAAGTGAGAGGACATATAATCCCATTACCAATACTTGATCTTTCAGTCTCGGGAGATTTCCCCACTAATTAGTCTGAAACTATAATTTACCCTATACTTGAAGAAATGTGTCACATGAGGACACTTCTAATTTATTTCTGACCTTCTTTGAATTTAGAGGTACATATGCCATTGACCAGCATTCCTCCCAATTGCTATTTTCCTGCCACCAAAGAAGAAGAAGAAGAAGAGGAAGAGGAAGAGGAAGAGGAAGAGGAAGAAGAAGAAGAAGAAGAAGAAGAAGAAGAAGAAGAAGAAGAAGAAAAGAAAAAAAGGTAAGATTTGTCTAAGACTTGAGAAGGGAAGGCAAGCTCAGAATACATGTCCTAGCACTCCTCTTGTCTAAAGGTTTTGTCCAACTGTCCTACTCTGTTTTCTCAAGCCATCCTTCTAACGACCAATGAGCTTTCTTCTACATTTTCAGGACTTTGAAATGAACAAAGAAATGTAAGCAGAAGTGATGTCTGTCATACCTGGGTGGAAACTTTAAAAATTAATCCACAGCTTGTTCCATACCCTCTCCCTTCTGCCACAGCAAGGAGAAAGTTCCAGATGGTGGCTGGTCAATAAGCCTGGGTACCCAAGTGAGAACAGCATGTAGCACATCCCCCAACCAATTCATGATGGACATGGAGAGTAAGAAAGAAAGAAACTTTGCTGTTTGAAGACACTAAGACTTGGGGGTTGTTTGTTACTGAAGCATAACTTGGCCCACCCTGATGGATATAATCATCCTACATTATGGAAACCCTATCCCAGACTTAAACAAGTTATATTTTGCCATTGCCCCCTGTATTTTCTCCTAGAAGCCTACCTGCACAGTTGACCTCAGTGGGCAGCCTTTCCGGTCCTTATAGATTTCATGGCACCTTATTTCCAGAATTCTGTCTCCAAAATAATCTACTCACAACACTCCACTCCTGGGGAAAGCCACTCCATTTCTCCTTTTCCAAAAGTCCAGCAAAAGCCCCCACTGGGGTTTGATGGAAAGGTGTGTAATCTATCACACATCCTATATTGTTCCCTTTTTCCAGCTCCCAGCCCTGAAGGATGCAGAGCTTGGCAGGGCCCCTTGGCCACTGAGGGAACAGGAGTCACCCAGTCGCCATGTTCTGACAGCTTGTCACATTATTTTCCCTGTGGGGCTCTGCTCCCTCCATCTAACCTTCTTCTCTGTCCCCTGAGACCAGAGGCCTCTATACAAGGCCTCCGAGGCAAAGCAAAGCAAGATTGATGCCCTACGAATGGCCATGCCCGGGAGGGCTCGCGGTTCAGTGCATAGAGCAGCCCATTCTTCCCCATTTCAGGTTCCCACACCGGACACCAAAGCAGGAGCTCAGAGCCAAGGCAGCAAGAATTGAACCTTTGTTCATCCTCCAAACACAAATGATCCACCACATTCCCCAATCTCTCCAACACAGGCCCTCGCACCTCGCCTACCCAAAATCTTTCTGAAGGTGTCCCAGGCCCTTTGGACAGAGGAGCTGGAATCAAAAGGTGATACAAAAAGTTTAATTGTAGCATGAAAAAAAAAAACCCCACTCATTTAAATATTGGCCAAGGAGAAACCCATCTCCCTTTCCCACACCCACCAATGCACCTTCCTCCCCACTTGCCCCATTAAAGCAAGTGGTGTTTGAGGGCTATAGGCTGGGTAATTCTGCTACAGAATCATCAATGAGCATGAATATCAATGGTTTACTTGCATCCCCAGGCCCCTGAATGTGCAGGTAAAAGCTTCCTAAAGGCTCAGACCTAAGAGCAGGGCTCTGGGACTTCCAGGGGCTGTCAGGCAATACATATAAAAATGATTTCATCTAAATTCCCTGAGAGGTTTCATAGACCAAAGCACCTCTGAAGGACAAAGAGACAACTGTAAAATTACCCTAAAATAAATGCTTCTAAAGTGGTTGGAAGAAATCCAGGGTAAGGGGAATTCGAAGGCCAATAACTAATCCATCAGCTCTTTTTTTTTTTTTTAATCCCACATCTGGATTTTTTTTTCCAAGGCCATAGCCTGTCACCATGCAGTTTATCAGCTGTCACTCCATCTCGATTCTGAGTGACGTGAGCTCAATGGTGTAAAACTGCTCTCAGATCTATAGGGAAATTTATAACACCAGGCTCCACCATGTCCTGGCTGGGCCTGGGTCCCAGGGTTCTGAGGCAGAGTCTGCCATACAGACTTCATTTCCATTTCAAAAGTGGATTGTGACCCACTTAAAGCAAGTGAGTTCAAGCTGTCAGATGCAAAGGAAGACCCAAGTCAGAAGTCTTCTGCACTTACAGAACAATGACTTTGAGGGGGAAGAAAAAGACTAGCCAATGATTAAAATTCTCTCTGCCTAGAAAAGGCTCTAGTGACCTGCCTTAATTTCTTTTAAGTCATGTGGGATTTATTAATAATCCTAAATTTGTAGCAACATATTTTAGGCTCTGAGACCAATTAATCCATCCAGTTTATGTAACTATGGAACTCCTGCATGTAGTTTAGGCACAGAGTTGTGGTTCTTCACTGCAGGTTTGCTTCATTACCCCCAACCTCTTTTTCCCCCAGGAACTCTGTAATCTCTTCTAATTCTGCCTCAAAGTGCCCAAGCACCATAAACAAGGTCGTAGGAACCCAGGCCACATCCCATATCCCACACCCTCCAGCCAAAAGGCTCCAGGGAAATTTTTAATTTCTCCCTCAAACACAGTGAATCCTTGGGGTGATAAGGGAAACACCCCTGGGCCATGGACAGCTGTAGAACATCTCACTTCCACCCCACCATCATTTGTCAAGGACAGATGTCCAACAGAAGATACACTGAGGTGCCACTGGATTTGCTCGTGGTTGAACCCAGAGAAGCCTCAACTTGCTGAGAAAAAGTAAATCCTCTCTCCCACCACTGTCCACCTGCATTCTTCTTGGAACTAAACTCAAGAGAAGGCTCCCAGGAGGAACTGCATTCTCCAGAGGACTGGTGATGGCTGGAGAACACCAACCAGCAACTCCTACACCTCTTGCTTCAGCTCCTGGTTGGAGGGAGATGGGACTCATAGTAGGAAACACAGTCCTCAGGCTCAGCCCATAGACGAACAAGTGTCATCAGAGTGCACTCGTCTCATCCCTTAGTCTCTTGGGATTTGGTCTTACCGGTCACTGACTAGTCACTCTTCCCCAAACAGTTACTTGAGAGAATTACCCTTGGCCTTCCTTCCAGGTCAAAGTTCCACCAGCGCAGGCTTCTTTCTCCACTTCCCTTTTCCTGCACCTGATTTTCTTTCACTTTACTCTGGTGAGCCTATTTATGTCGGGGTGACATCCTTCAACACTCTCCATTGCCTTAAGGGTAAAACCCAAATCCTTAACAAGATACACAAAGCACCCACCTGTTCACCCCGGCTTTCATCACCTGTCTGTACTCACTAGGTCCTTTCATAGAGCCTTACACCCCAGCCCTGAGACCTTTGTGTCACTTGCTGTTCCTCCTGCAAGGAATGCTTTTTACATCTCCACCCTTACCTTCTCCCTTTCTACCCCTAGTTAATTTCTCTTCATCCTTCAAAACTCAACTCAGATGTCACCCAAAAGCTTTCCCTGAGTACTCCCATTTCCCAGCACAACTGGGCCTCCGTCCTCTGGGCCCATATGGTCAGGCAGAACATACCTGTACCCCTGGTCTTAGGCCCTGCGCCACATGTCCAGGTATTCCTCTTCCTCAAGAAGCCACCTGTGATCAGCAGCAGTGTGGGCCTTCCTTACAGCACTTCTCACATGCATTCGATGTCTGATTACTCTTCTATCTCCCCATCCTCAGGGCTAGCAGGATCTAGCTTTCTATTTCAGAACAGTTTTACATTTATAGAAAACTTGTAGTGCTAGTCCAGAGAGTTCCCATAACCCCACGTCCCCTGTCATTAACATCTTACTCTGACACTTTTGTTACAATTAATAGCTAATATTGTTATAATCTAAAGCCCATATTTTATTCAGATTTCCTTGGTTATTCTCTGATGTCCTTTTTTTGTGCCACAATACCACATTACATTTAGTCATCATGTCTCTTTAAGCTCTTGCTGTGACAGTTTCTCAGATTTTCCTGGTTTTTGATTATTTTGATAGTTTTGAGGCATACCGGTCAGTTTTTGCAAAATGTCATCTTTCAGTTTGGTTTTATCTGATGTTTTTCTCATTATGAGACTGAAGTGCTATGTGATCTTGGGGAAGATCACAGAGATAAAGTGCCATTTCCATCACATCATACCTAGGGTGCACACTACCAACATGACCTATCACTGTTGATATTGACCTTGAGCACCTGACCAAGGGAGTGTTTGACAGCTTTCTCCATGTAAAGTTACTCTTTTTCTCTCCACTCCATACTGTATTCTTTGGAAGAACGTCACAATCCAAATAGTCCATACTTAGAGAGTGGGAAATTATGATCCACTTTTTTGTGGGCACAGAATCTACTACGTAAGTTCTCCAATGGTCTTCCTTGTGGTAGAATTGTCTCCTTTCCCATTTATTTATTTGATCATTTATTGGTATCAGTATGGATACTTTATTTTTTAATCTCTGTTTCCACAGCATTTATCACAAAGTCTGGAACTTAGTAAGTTCTCAATAATGTTGGTTAAGAGAATGAAGGTATTACGGACTGACCTCCGAAAATCCTAAGTTAAAGGTCTAACTCCTAGGACAACAGACTGACTGTATTTAGAGACAGAGCGTTTAAACAGATAATTAAGATTAAATGAGATCATAAGGGTGGACTCTAATCCAGTACGACTGGTGTCCCTTTAAGAAAAGGAAGAGATACCAGGGGGCTCAGCACACAGGGAAAAGGTCATATGAGGACACAGAGAGAAGGCGGCCATCTGCAAGCCAAGAAGAGAGGTCTCAGGAGAAACCAACCCTGCGGCACCACGATCTTGGACTTCGTGTCTCCAGAACTGTGAGAAAATAAATTTTTGTTGTTTAAGTCACCCAGTATATGGCATTTTGTTATGGCAGCTCTAGCAGAGTAATAGAGGGTCAAACACTTTTTGTACCTTGGCTCAGTATAAGTCAGCAGGAGGTCACCTGCTGCTTCTAGGCATTCCAGGAGGGAAAGTCCCTTGAAATATTCTGCTCTTCCAGAATCATGGGCTCCTGTCCATTAAATATCTGTATCTGTAGGTGGCTTCAGTCAGAATGCATGGCTTTTATAGAAATGACCAGGAAAAAAACTCTACTGAGAACTTCTTTTTGTCAACATCTGATCTCAACTAGCGAGTAAGGTACCAAAAGGTTTTGAAATGACATGAGGGCATGAAAATTGCTGGAACCCTCAGGTGACCATTGTCGCTTTCTTCTGGGATCTATACACCTACAACAATACCTATTATTTCCAGAGAGGAATCAGGGAATTGGGGAGACAGTTGTCACTAAAGCAAAGAAGCAGACAGGAAATGGGAGAGTTATTTTTCTTTCTGAACAAATCCCTTGCCTATAAAATAAGAGGTTTAGATGACATAGTCTTTGATGTTTCTTCCCTGTGCTTTAAAGGGAAATAAAAACTAACATGTGTTCCTAAGCACCTGATATTATATCATCTTACACAGTCTTCAAAACAACCTTGCAAATACCCATTTTGCTGATAAGGGAACTAAGTAAGATACAGAGAGAGGCCGGGCGTGGTGGCTCATGCCTGTAATCCCAGCACTTTGGGAGGCTGAGGCAAGATGATCACTTGAGGTCACGAGTTCGAGACCAGCCTAGCCAACATGGTGAAACCCTGTCTCTACCAAAAAATACAAAAATTAGCCTGGTGTGTGTGGTGGTGCATGCCTGTAATCTCAGTTACTCAGGAGGCTGAGGCATGAGAATTGCTTGAGCCCAGGAGGCAGAGATTGCCGTGAGCGGAGATCACGCCAGGGCATTCCAGCCTGGGTGACAGAGCAAGACTCCGTCTCAAAAAACAAACAAACAAAAAAAACAACACAGAGAGAAAATAATTTGCATGGGTCACACAGCCAATCAGTGTAATGATCAGATTTGAACCCAAGCAAGATGATTCCAGATCCTGCAGTCAACAGGTGTGTTCTGCTTCTTATCAGGTAAAGTAGGTCTCTCAGAACGTCCTGACACACAGAACACGCAAAATGAAGAGTGGCCCAAGATCTGGAAATGATGCAGGGTTTGTGGCACTGGAATCGATCCAAAATCAATGTTTAAACAACAGTTACCTTCACCCCCAAATTGCCTCATTGTCTGACTGCTGAATTTCAATCAGGGCTATGGAGAATGCTGCTTTATGGTTTACTATACAGTTTAAAAGTCACCATGCCAGTACTGATGGCCCAAAAACCACACAGAGAGAGAGAGAGAACTTAAAGAGTAAGCATTTGGAGTGTAGAAAACAGCTTAGTTGCATTTCTAGAGCACCAACCCCAGAAAACCCAGAGGCTTCAGAATTCGATGAGATTTTTGCAAAATGTGTTTTCACTACAAAAATGAATTAGATGCCCTGAAGAGTTTCCTCTGTTCTTTGCTTGGCCGAACACTTGCTGCAAGCTTCCCTGAGGGGTTTACCCAATGTTGAGTCTGTAGGAGGAAAAACCAGGGCCCTGGGCTTATTTTTAAAGAAAAAAAAAAAAAGTAAAAGGTTAAAAAATAACCCCTCTCTTCATCCATCCTTAGAATTACACTTTCCAGTGAAGTCTAGTTCCCTTTCCTGGTAGATATAATCCTAATTAAAAATAAATTACATGCGGTATAGAACTTGAAATGGACAAGATAATCCTATTACATATGAGAATATATCCTGATTTTCTTTCCCTCTAAATTGTGGGAGATATCAGATCAGCCTGAGCCCCCCATTGTCGTCTCTTTGAAAACTTTCCTAGAGCCCTAATCCGTCACGTGACGCCCGTGTCAATCTCGGTGTTTGCACGCGAGTTTCACAATGCCGGCATTAGGCTCGGTAGCAGAAACCCAGCTTTGCGAAGCCTGCAACATTTGCATTCCGAGAAAACGCCGGCCATTGTGGAGCTGTGTTTGTTCTCAAGATTGCGAGACAGTTGCGGGTGAAGTTGCTAAAACCGAGAGAAAGGGGCTCCTTTGAGCCTGCCCAGACCTTTTGGTATGATAACAAGGCGATTCGGGCGGCTTTTGTGAGGCCTGATCCGCGCCGGGGCAGGCGAACTCCCCTCCCTTTCCCCTACTTCTCTCCCCCGCCACCTCCCCGGACATATTTTCCTTCCCGGGGAGTTGCTGCGGACGTTGATGCGCTATTTTAAATCGTATTTCCATAATCGAGCCGCTGCCTGCGGCCGGCCCGGAGCTCACGGTGCTCGCGTGCCTTCACACCTCCACTGCAGGCACGGAAAGACCTGTGCACACCGGTGGTGGTTGGAGACTCGCGGCTCCCTTCCCGGCTCCCCGGCTCCCGGCTCTCAGCCTCTCGACGCCGCCGCCGTCGTGGCTACTTCCGAGCGACGAGGACCTGGCCGCGGAAAAAATGCTTTGGACCTGCTACCAGCTACCCTACACCCCTCCTCTCGCCTCCTGGCTTTCGCCTGCCTCTGCTCCCCTTTCCTTTTCCCACTTTCAAGCACGCCTTGGTTTATTTCAGCCTTGACAATGAGCATGCTGACGCGGAAGCGCTTTGAGTAGAAATTGCAAGTAGTTCCGAATCTCTGGCCAAGCAAAAAACCCAAACATAGCGCGTGGCGGGGGTCCCGAGTCCAGCCCAGAACTGCGGGGTGCAGGGGGCGCAGGGGCGCTGGCGTGAGCTCCGGGTCCCAGCCACTCGCGGCCGGGCTATGCTCGTGGGAATCGCTGAAATCCCTTCCTCTGGGACTCCAGCCCCATTGCCTACCACTTTCCCCACCTTCCGAGTCCTCCGCCCAGCAGCAGCCGCGCCACCCTGGCCTGACCTTCCCTAGTTACGCCAGCGGAAGCGCCGAGGCCGCTGTCCACCAGCCAAGTTCTGAACCTGTTGCCGTCTGGGTCTCCGGGGGAAGAGGGGTGAGGAAAGATGACGTTAGCCTATGGGCGCTAAAGGTCACCAGCCAGCCCCAGGCTGCGGTGGGAGTGTTGCGGGGCTCGGAAGGAAAATGGAAAATTCCTTCGGCTGCTTGTGTTCCCCAAGGAATATCTCTTGGACGGGGACAGGGAGAGGGCAAGACACTAAATCGCACTTGGGAGGTGGAAGAAAGCGGAAGAAAGGGCTGCGGTTTGGGTTCCTGTAGGGGGCGCTCCTCCTTGCACTTCCCAGCGCGGCTGCAGATGCCTGGCCTTATTGCTTTTAGCATTCCCAAGGCTACAAGGTGGAAGAGGTGGAGAAGGGAACCCAGAGACACACCGCTCTGAGGAAGCCTCCAGTCACTCACCATCCCCTTCCCCAGTCTCTTAACAGCTTTTATTTATGGATGGCTTAACAGCTTTTATTTATTTATGCGAGGCGGCGCAGCTTCTGTAAGGGATGGCTGGGGCTGCATGTTCTGCTGACAGTTCCAAGCACCTCTCTCGTCCCCACCACCCAGCTCCCGGCTTGGTCTCCCTACTCCAGGGAAACTCCTGACACTCTTCTGAAAAGACCCCCAAAACGCACTCCCTCGACTTTGAGGGAAAGGAAAATATGGATAGGACGCTGACAGCAGGACCAAAATTCGGGATTCTGAAGAATGTTTACTGAATGCAATCTGCTTACCAAACCTATCGCCTAAAAAGCTAAATTTCTTCCAGTGTGTGGCTTCTGTTTACCTTTCCTCCTTCGTGTGTATTTGCATAGCCTGCTCAATAAAGCCCTTCAGTAAGCATCATTAAGAATCCATCTTATTCCAGATCCCAGCTCCACCTCCCTGGCCTTCAGGGAGGGGAAGGGGCTATCTGTGGGGCAGCGCAGCCGCTGGCCAGCCTCAGGATTCGCCCAGCCCAGATTTTGGCAGTGCCGAAGCTCCACACTTTCCTAGGCAGATGGTTAAGTTCCCCCCACGTTCCTGCCAGGCTTCAATGTCACGCTGTGATTTTGTTCTTCTGGAACCGGACGAGTGTTGCTTCCCAGAGTGGCACTATTAGAACAGAAAGAAAATCCTCTAAATAGGCGGAACAAGGCATCAGGAGGAAAAACTTCTCTAAATGCACTTTAATAGGAGCCGGGTATTGTGTGGAATTCAGCGCCCATCACCGTTTAGCCGGAGAGTTATGGCAGTGATTGGGGATGAATAGAGGAACATAATGGATACATGTGGCGTTTGCTCATTATATTCAAGTTAGCCCAACTCCGTTGTGGAAACTGTTCAACTTTCTCTCCCCTTAGCTTGTCACAGTGAAATAATACAGACATTGGGGCCTCCAATGGGATCGCCTGCCACACCATTCTATTTCCACAGCTAACGAGGGCTTCATAAGCCTTTGATACAGTCTGATCTTTGAAACCTTTCCAAATCTCCTCAAGCTTATGCTAAATCCTATTTGGAACTTTTTTTTCCTTGCCTGCTAGCGCCCAAGGCTTAAGAAAGCCATTTGGACAGTGACATGCATACTAACATATCGCGGGGCTCTTTTCTGAAAGGGAAGTGACAGCTCTGATCACCGGGGCTCACATGAGCAAAACACAATTGCGTACACAAATTTGAATAAAATCGATTTTCCCTTATCCTTCAGGCTTCTTAATCGAGAGGCTATTCCAGGCACTGTAGGAAGCTAGGAGAGAAGGAAAGCAGAGTCTCACTCAGCAGAGCAAGTCTGTGGGTAAGGGGCTGCAAGGATTTGGAAGCCTCAGAGGTGCAAAATGCAGAGTGTGTGTGTTGGCAGGGGATGGGGGAAGGGGGATTCTGGAGTCGCTGGGGTGAAATCCCAGCGTGTTCGCACTTAGTTCTAGCCGCAGCACGGAGGGAGACAGGCGACAATTAACAAAATCATCCGCTTCTTTTACTCCTGGAGCCCTGTGCCAACTCCTCTACATGCAGGGTGCTGACAAGAAAAGGGAGAGAAAGCAAAAGGAGTTAAACAAAAGAAAGATTCCCTAATTTTCCTTTCTTGTTTTCCCCTCTAAGCCTTTCCACATTAAAGGGATTGTCAGAGGCAGGCGGAGGAGCGACGCGAGGGGGAGGCGGCCATTGGCTGCCCGGCTCGGCTGATTAGCATATCGGCGGCTATAAAGGCAAGGGCGTCGCGAGGCGGCGCAGCTTCTGTAAGGGAGGGAAAGGCGCAGGGTGAGGGCGGGTCCGCGGGTCCTCAGAGCCCGCTGGAGGCGCGGAGCTGCTACCAGCAGACTTCTCCCGCACAGGGCTCGCAAAGAGCGTGATTCCGAGAGCCTGAGACTCACGCCCGACCTGGAAACCAGAGAAGACTCTCTTCCTTAGCCTTTCGGATCGCACTTAAGGCTGGAGGCATGAGTCTTGTGAGGCGTTGGGGCAGCCCCTGCCTTTTCCCCTTGCAGCTCTTCAGCCTCTGCTGGGTGCTCTCACTGGCCCAGAGCAAAACAGTCAGATACAGCACCTTCGAGGAGGATGCCCCCGGCACGGTCATCGGGACTCTGGCAGAGGACCTGCATATGAAAGTATCGGGTGACACAAGCTTCCGCCTGATGAAGCAATTCAACAGCTCTCTGCTCCGGGTGCGCGAAGGCGACGGGCAGCTGACCGTCGGGGACGTCGGCCTGGACCGCGAGCGGCTGTGTGGCCAGGCCCCGCAGTGCGTGCTGGCCTTCGATGTGGTCAGCTTCTCGCAGGAGCAGTTCCGGCTAGTGCACGTGGAGGTGGAGGTGAGGGACGTCAACGACCACGCACCGCGCTTCCCCCGGGCCCAGATCCCGGTGGAGGTGTCCGAGGGTGCGGCCGTGGGCACGCGCATCCCCTTGGAGGTGCCGGTGGACGAGGACGTGGGCGCCAACGGGCTGCAGAGCGTGCGACTGGCCGAGCCGCACACCCCCTTTCGGGTGGAGCTGCAGACGCGAGCGGACGGCGCTCAGTGCGCGGACCTGGTGCTGCTGCAGGAGCTGGACCGCGAGAGCCAGGCCGCCTACAGCCTGGAGCTGGTGGCCCAGGACGGCGGCCGCCCGCCGCGCTCCGCCACAGCTGCCCTCAGCGTGCGCGTCCTGGATGCCAATGACCACAGCCCGGCCTTCCCGCAGGGCGCCGTGGCCGAAGTGGAACTGGCGGAAGACGCTCCCGTGGGCTCCCTGCTTCTTGACCTAGACGCGGCCGACCCCGACGAGGGCCCTAACGGCGACGTGGTGTTCGCTTTTGGCGCTCGCACCCCGCCGGAGGCGCGCCGCCTCTTTCGGCTTGACCCGCGAACGGGCCGCCTCACCCTGGCCGGGCCCGTGGACTACGAGCGTCAGGACACCTACGAGCTGGACGTGCGGGCGCAGGACCGCGGACCCGGGCCCCGCGCTGCCACCTGCAAGGTCATCGTGCGCATCCGCGACGTCAATGACAACGCACCCGACATCGCCATCACCCCGCTGGCCGCCCCAGGCGCGCCGGCCGCCTCGCCCTTCGCCGCTGCCGCCGCCGCCGCTGCGCTCGGGGGAGCGGACGCTAGCTCGCCGGCGGGAACCGGGACGTCCGAGGCTGGCGCCACTTCGCTGGTGCCAGAGGGGGCGGCGCGCGAGAGCCTGGTGGCCCTGGTCAGCACCTCGGACAGGGACTCGGGCGCCAACGGGCAGGTGCGCTGCGCCCTCTATGGGCACGAGCACTTCCGGCTTCAGCCAGCCTACGCGGGCAGCTACCTGGTGGTGACCGCGGCGTCGCTGGACCGCGAGCGCATCGCCGAGTACAACTTGACGCTGGTGGCCGAGGATCGCGGCGCGCCCCCTCTGCGCACCGTGCGGCCCTACACGGTGCGCGTGGGCGACGAGAACGACAACGCGCCGCTCTTCACGCGGCCGGTCTATGAGGTGTCAGTGCGCGAGAACAACCCGCCCGGCGCCTACCTGGCCACAGTGGCCGCCCGGGACCGGGACCTAGGCCGCAACGGCCAGGTCACCTACCGGCTGCTGGAGGCCGAAGTGGGCCGCGCCGGGGGTGCCGTGTCCACTTACGTCTCGGTGGACCCAGCTACCGGAGCCATCTACGCGCTGCGCAGCTTTGACTATGAGACGCTGCGCCAACTCGACGTTCGCATCCAAGCTAGCGACGGCGGCTCCCCTCAGCTTTCCAGCAGTGCCCTAGTGCAAGTGCGCGTGCTGGACCAGAACGACCATGCACCGGTCCTGGTGCACCCGGCGCCAGCCAATGGCTCCCTAGAAGTGGCGGTGCCTGGGCGCACCGCAAAGGACACGGCAGTGGCCCGTGTGCAGGCCCGGGATGCAGACGAAGGGGCCAACGGGGAGCTGGCGTTCGAGCTGCAGCAGCAGGAGCCGCGCGAAGCCTTCGCCATCGGCCGCCGCACGGGGGAGATAGTGCTCACAAGCGACCTCTCGCAGGAGCCACCCGGCCGCGTGTTCAGGGCACTCCTGGTCATATCCGACGGCGGCCGTCCCCCACTCACCACCACCGCAACTGTCAGCTTCGTGGTAACAGCAGGGGGCGGGCGTGGGCCGGCTGCGCCTGCCAGCGCGGGAAGCCCGGAGCGTTCCCGCCCGCCTGGCTCTCGGCTCGGGGCGTCCGGGTCAGCGCTGCAATGGGACACACCGCTGATCGTCATCATCGTGCTGGCCGGGAGCTGCACGCTGCTGCTGGCCGCCATCATCGCCATCGCCACCACTTGCAACCGCCGCAAGAAGGAGGTGCGCAAAGGGGGGGCCCTCCGGGAAGAGCGGCCCGGGGCGGCGGGCGGCGGAGCCTCGGCTCCCGGCTCCCCGGAGGAGGCCGCCCGGGGAGCCGGGCCCAGGCCCAACATGTTCGACGTGCTCACCTTCCCTGGCACCGGCAAAGCGCCCTTTGGCAGCCCCGCGGCGGACGCGCCTCCGCCTGCGGTCGCCGCGGCCGAAGTGCCGGGCTCAGAGGGCGGCAGCGCCACTGGGGAAAGCGCCTGTCACTTGGAGGGGCAGCAGCGGCTCCGCGGCGCGCACGCCGAGGTGAGGCCTTCCTTCGACTGGGCGCCCCCCTCCGTGCTCCGCGGACAGGCTGGGGGAAGGGAGACTGGAGGGGTAGGGTGGGCGCATGCAGGTAGACGCTTAACCTGTCGCACCTGTTTTTTGTTTGTTTCTTGTCCAACCCTCCCCCCACCCCCATTCCCCTATTCCCTGCTGCAGCCCTACAGTGCCTCCCCGGGTTTTGGAAAGGAGCCGGCACCCCCTGTGGCGGTGTGGAAAGGACACTCATTCAACACCATCTCCGGTAGAGAAGCAGAGAAGTTCAGCGGCAAAGACAGCGGTAAAGGGGACAGTGATTTCAACGACAGCGATTCCGACATCAGCGGGGACGCTCTGAAAAAGGATCTCATCAACCACATGCAGAGTGGTGAGGACTCTTATTTCCCGCCAAATTCGACATTCCTCCCTTCCCTCCCCTTCACCACCGCTTGCCTCCTGTCAATCTCGGTTCCCAGCCCCCTTCTCTCTTCCCCACTTTTTCTCACTCCTCCAGTTGCGGATCCTGGCCTGCCTCACACAGTGAATTTCAAAATGCCGAGTGGAGGCAACTCCAGCTCTTGAATAAAGCACACCCTCATCCTGTAAGGCAGCAGCACGGGTGATGCTAGCCATTAAAAAGGGGGTTCTGCTTATCAATTTTGTTTTCACTTCCAGCTGAAGAAGCTGGACCAGCTTTGCATTAAGATGGCTTTACAGGAAGCAATGTGCCTTCGATTCTTGAGACACAGTGTATATCTTTATGTGCACAGCCTTTCCTTTCAGCTGCCCTGACCCAGGCTGACATTCTGAAGATGGAAGCCTGGGTATGTATAATCTCAGGAATAATCGTCATGCTGTTTCCTTTTCCCTTTTGCGTTAGGACTGTGGGCGTGCACCGCTGAGTGTAAGATCCTGGGCCACTCTGACCGCTGCTGGAGCCCATCCTGCAGCGGGCCTAACACACATCCCTCGCCTCACCCACCAGCCCAGATGTCAACCTTCTGTAAGAGCACATCCCTGCCTCGGGATCCTCTGCGCAGGGACAATTACTACCAGGCCCAGCTGCCCAAGACAGTGGGGCTGCAGAGCGTCTATGAGAAAGTACTGCACAGAGACTATGACAGGACAGTCACTCTGCTCTCCCCTCCCCGTCCAGGGAGGCTCCCAGACCTGCAGGAGATTGGGGTACCCCTCTACCAGTCCCCTCCTGGCAGGTACCTGTCCCCGAAGAAGGGAGCCAATGAAAATGTGTAATCCCATGCTGCATGTCTTCACACCTGTACAGGTCACTCCGAGAAGCCCCTAAGTTATTGACCGGTTTCAGTGTTGTATATATAAATATGCAAGATGTGCCTTAAAATGAAGTCGTTGGAAGCTATTTCCAATCACATTGGTACTGTTTGGTATTTGCAAACAAAAATGTAGTTAATGTAATTTTTATGAAATGTGTGCAGTATTTAATTTTTTTTATCATGCTATTGACTTTCATTTCACTTGCGGCTTGCCATTTTCTTAGTGTTTTTAACCTGTACATTGTGTAATGTAATGTTTGTATATAATGAAATTTTGTTATATTTTTATATAATAAAAGCTAAAGTGGAAGTTATTGCCAAAGGAACTGTCTGTAAGACAAAAAACAAAACATGTTGGAATTACTTAATTGAACTTTATCTTTCACCTGAAACAACCTAGTGTTTGAGAAATTTTGCCTTGCCAAGTATAACTTGTATATCTTGACTCTGTGGTAGATTTCAAGTTCAATGTTATTTAATTACATTTGGTTTTCTGTAAACCGTGTCACTTATAAGCACAGTAATAAAAGATTTGTCATGTGTTTGAAGAATCTGCTAATTGCTTTTCATGAAGCTGCCTATAGTCAGACATTCACAAATAATATGACTATCAGAATGAAACCTTTCAAGTGCTCATTATCTGAGCATTATTAATGTTCATGACAATATTAAACCTGTGGGGTTTCCAGTATTGCAAAATGTCACCCAAGTATTAAAAGCGTGTGTTGATTTCATGAATTATAAGCATCTTCATATGCATTGGTCTGTAAAATTCCTGCTTTCATTTATTCTCTGGGTAGATATGTATTGAGCAGACACCAAAAAGTGAAGAAAGCTAAGTCTGGGTTGTTCATTCACTAATTAAACAAGCATCTGTAGAACTTTCACTAGCTGCTGGTACTCCTCAAGCTGGAGTTTGAGGTGAAGAAGACATAGTCCCAAAGAGTCCTCCGCTTATTCGGGGTGTTAGTAACAAAAAGACTAACATCTTAGCCGTTTGGAATGTAATAGGTTCCCACTACATTCTGTCCTACTTCCTCTTTCCTTGCCTTCCTCTGGAGCCAGTCTCCAAAGTAACTATCAGCACTATCCCACTCAAATTTATGGGAAAAATGACATGATGGTTGGGATTCGCTTTAAAATGTTCTAGAAAAAAATAGGGAGCTATGTGAAACAAGATTGATTTGATTTGATAAGATACTAATAATTGTCAATGCTAGCAAAGGTGCATGTGAGGTAGGGAAATTTCACCAACATCTCTACATGTTTGTGTTTGAAAATGTACATAATGGAAAGTCTAAAAAAAAGACACTCAAGAGTACTATGCCTGTGTCTCATACTCTATGCATTTCATTTGAAATTAAAATGATGATAATCATAATGAGACCTAACATTTACTGAGCAAGTCTTCGTGTGAGCAGAGCTCCTTACCAAGCATTCTGCATGAATTATCTCATTTAATCAGCAAACTACCCCCAGGATAGGGGAAGTATCATTAACTCCATTTTGCAAATAAAGAAACCGAGGCACAAGAAGGTGAGATAAAATGCCAACAATCACACAGTTAATAAGTATCCAGGGTGAGATTCAAACCTAGGTTATTCAGTGCAAAAAAAAAAAAAAACAAAGTAATGAAACAAGTTGTTTTTTGTTTGCTTTTTTTTTTTTTAACCCGCAAGAAACAAGGAGTTAGATAGAAAAGTCCCAATGCATTGCCTTTACTGCATGATTACTGTTTAGCCCTTTATATTTGTGAAGTGCCTGTGTTCCTTTATTACTAATTATAGAGTGTGCGGCACTGTAATGAATAGAGAAGCCCTCAAAGCTGCCTGTTGAAGTCATAATTGAAACCAGTGGTGGCTCCAGGCTGAACAGCAGGGTGGGTACACACAAGTGCTTCACCACCCACGGCCTGTGCAAAGTTCAGCGGTTTCTGCAGGCAACAGAGTCGCACATGCGCCTGACAAGCTCAGACCGCGCAGACGGTGGATTCCGAAAGAAAACATTACAGCTCCAGAGCCATGATGACCAGGCCCCAGGGAACAGACTCCCAGGTAGACCTACCATTATAACATCTAAAACTTTCTTCTCGAGCTAGTCTCATCAAATGCAAAACAGAAGAGTGAATGATCCCACTGCAGTCTAAAAGCATCCAGTCTCTGAATGTGTTTGCTGCTTTTGTCCTTCAAAAGTAAAATAATGTTATTGTCACTATTTTATTTTGTACTGTGCAAATTATTTCATTACTCCAAAAATTTGGGTTTCAAAACCTCTGACTTCACTATCATTTCTTTCCTTAGCAAAATAACCACTATCAGACCTTGTTTTGATTTGAAACTTTAAAAGAATCAAACAGTCCTTTCATTTCAGTCCTTAACGTTTGCTTAAACAAAAAAGGTTGGGGGAGTTCCTCTATGGGCCAGCAGCAGGAACTCTCCAAGAAATAGGAAGCTGTGTGTGAGAGGCTTTTCACTTGTCTCCAGAAACGTTTACTCTCAAGCACATTTTTAAGAAAATATATTGCTTTATTAAATTAAATGAGATGATATATGCAGAATACTTGGCATAATTCTTGGCCTGTAGTAAGTTCCCACTACAGTCTCTCCTACTTCCTCTTTCCTTGCCTTCTTCTGGAGCCAGTCTCCACAGTACTATCAGCACCGCCCCACCCACTGAGGAAGACAAAGTAGACCCAGGAGGCCCAGCCTTGCTCTGACCCTGTTTTGCTGTCTTCACTCCCTCCACTTTCACCAACTAGTCCAGAGCCTCATGTGTAGGCTCTACTCTCTGGCAGTAGAGGCCAACAACCCTTGGGCACGTTAGCAGTGAATACTGGGACATGAGAAAGCCCTTGGGGAAGACAGAGGTCACCTCAAGAGAGAAAGCTAAAGCCAGGCTTTACCTGTTTCACATTTTTGTCTCTGGCCCCATTGACTTGGATGTTCTACACGTCTTCCTATAATAAAATATCTATAAGGAAACCACTTTAGAAAGTTAAACTGTTAGTGGTTTCAACATCTATTGAAAAATGCATTCTGAAATAGAGCAAAAACAGGATGCATGTCTCTAAATACAAATAAATATATATATATATATATATACACACATACATACAGAGGGAAAAACATATATTTATAATCAGGATAAGTTCAATGCCATAATTAGCTAAATATCTGGCTTATTTCACTTGGCAAATATAAACTTTTAACATCTAAAAATTCCATTTTAGAAGACAAGCATATTCACTTTACTACTGAATATCCAATAATAGGATAATTGGAATGCTGTAAGCTCTGAAAGCAAACTGAAGCAAAGAAATACAATACTTGATGGGGCACTGTGCTCTGCAACACACTCAGAAGAGCTTTGAAATGCTGTCTTGGTTTTCAACAGCTATGCAATAACTCAAAAGGGTGTTTATTATTCCCTTTCTTCAGGGAGAGACGATCTGCAATGGAATTCACCAACAGGTTCAAAGTCAACTAATAAGTGAACAGCAGGTAGAAAGAGACACCAGGCTATTTTAAAAGCCGTCACTTAAACCACCAGATTAAATGTGCAGGGGGGAAATCATTCATTATCAGAGTCAGGATTTGTTCCCACAAAATCTGTTTAAAGAATTTCAAACATGCCAAACTGAAGCCTGCATAGTTTATTTATTTATTTATTTATTTATTTGTTTATTTATTTATTTATTTTTGAGACGGAGTCTCGCTCTGCCGCCCAGGCTGGAGTGCAGTGGCCGGATCTCAGCTCACTGCAAGCTCCGCCTCCCGGGTTTACGCCATTCTCCTGCCTCAGCCTCCGGAGTAGCTGGGACTACAGGCGCCCGCCACTTCGCCCGGCTAGTTTTTTTGTATTTTTTTAAGTAGAGACGGGGTTTCACCGTGTTAGCCATGATGGTCTCGATCTCCTGACCTCGTGATCCACCCGTCTCGGCCTCCCAAAGTGCTGGGATTACAGGCTTGAGCCACCCCGCCCGGCCTCTAAACTGCATAGTTTAATATAGAATTAGGAAAATTCCATTTGCCAACCCAGTGTGACACTTTGCTATATCACAGACACCTCCAACTCAGGATGCCTAAATGAAAAAGCAACTCCTCTTCTCTGCCATCACTATGGCCAAAACTACCCCTCTGGCAATTGTTTTAAACTCAATAAATGGGACTGCAAATTTTAGACCAAACTAGAAATGCAAAAGTCATTTTAAGACTCTACCCTATTTTTACCCCTCAATGATCCAATCACTCATCAAGATCTATTAATTCTACATTCCAAATATTGTTTAATTGTCCCTTCACTTCACTGTAGCAGGTATGATGCTCTGTCCATGTCCCCACTGCTGACCTCTGAGTCTACCTCAGCTGCAGTGGATAGTTACAGTTGCACTATGGCAGTTTCCATCTCAAGCACCCATCTCTGCTGCTGCAGACTTGCTGAGCGCTTGTGGTCCCACCTGAAAGTTGTTCAGCCTCTGCACAGAGCAGCCTGGAAGTACTAAGATCTGCAGAAGCAACCCTCAACCAATGAGGGATAGGAGTTGGTGGTTAAATATCCCAGCTCTCCCATCCCTCAAAGGAATCACTTTGAGCTGTGATTTGCACAGTTCTCATGAGCGTTCCCAGGAAACATAAGCCCCAGTTACCCACAGCAGCAGCCCACCCAGTAACACCTCCTTTATTGGCTTTCCTGCCTTTCCCTGCTCACTTTCCTCACTGCCTCGCTTGTGCTTCCTGGGTTCACTTTCCAAATAAACTACTTGCACCCCAGTCCTTGTTTCACTGTCTGGGTATAGGAGGATGGTCCAAGTTAGGACGGCTGCATAATAATAGGAATAATGGTTTGGGTTTTTATAAGAGAATACTGTGTTCCGCCAGATGCAGTGGCTCACGCCTGTAATCCCAGCACTTTGGGAGGCCAAGGCAGGTGGATCATGAGGTCGGGAGTTCAAGACCAGCTTGGCCAAGATGGTGAAACCCCGTCTCTACTAAAAATACAAAAATTAGCCAGGCACGGTGGTGCACGCCTGTAGTCCCAGCTACTTGGGAGGCTGAGGCAGGAGAATTGCTTGAACCCGGGAGGCAGAGGTTGCTGTGAGCCGAGATTGTGCCATTGCACTTCAGCCTGGGTGACAAGAGTGAAACTCCATCTTAAAAAAACAAAAAAACAAAAACAAAAACAAAAAACAGAGAATACTGTGTTCCAGGCACTTCGCCAAGCACTTTATGGGTATTATCTAATACCCCCAACTATACATTAAGCCATCTTATATATGGAAAGAACAAGGCTTAGAGAGGTAAGGTAAATTGCCACAGGCCACACAGCTAATATTGGATGGAGTTGGAATTAAAATCAAGATCTGAAACAGACTAAATCATACTACTGTATTCAAGTTTCATTGCTTCTTTTCTGGGTTCTAGCACAAATCTTCTATCTGCTCTCTGCGTCCACTGCCTGTCCCCCTCCACTCCATCTTCCACACTGCTGCCATAAAGATCTTTTTCTAAACACCTGATCTTGTAACTCTCATGATTTCACATCACCTTTAGATTAAAGTCCAAAGTGCTGTCCATGGCATCTCAGATCCTTCGTGCCCTGCCTCCCTCCTCAGACTCAATTCCGCTTGCCTCCCACGCCCCTCACACACCTGATGGTTCAGTCAGAAGAATTACTTTGTTTCACCTCTCATTTCTGATCCTTTCTCCTGGGATGGCATTCTACTTCCTCTCCCACTCTCCCCACACACACTTTTTATTCTCTGACCCATTCCTCTTATTCTTCAAGACTGTTTAAGAATCACTTTACTAGAAAAGACTTCTATGCCATGCCTTCCCCAACCCTCTCTCCCAGCCAACAGCCAGGCGGGGCCTGACCCTCTGTGCAGCCTCAGCATGGGCCCAACTGAGGACAACTGTTGCTTCACTACTGGCTCATGAAGTCAAGGACTGTCTGTGTCATTCAACTGGGTATCCCCAGCACCAGAACACTGGCTGGTACATCATCAGAATTCAATTTTTAAAAAGCACTTGCTGAATGGAATGATTCCCTGAGCTAAGCACAAAAGGTCATAGTTATATACCACAGCGAAGAGACTACATCCACCAGTCACCTTATCTTCCCACAGGGGGTCTGAGCTAAATAAGCCTCCAGATCAGACACAACCAATCGATTCAGCATCTCATCAACCCCAGCTAGTCTAGTGACTTGAGTGTTTGGAGGATGCAGGAGCAACACCAGCCCTGGCCAAGTCCAAGTCACCTTACCCACTGAAGGTCAGGCCTTCCCCTCTTTCTGCCTTAGTGCAGCAGCATCTTTTTAGACCCAACTTAAAAGAGGCCCAGAAGTTTCTGCGGGGTCTCATGTATCTAGAGATTGATATAGTCCTAGTCCATTTGTGTACCTACACCCATGCAGCCCAAATAATCCAGATAATTGTCAAATCTCTACTTTGTTCTATGCAAACACAGCAAACCCTCAAGTTGATGAAAACATCAGATTGTTTTCATTAAGTGTTATTAGTTTCTTATTTTATTTGGCCAAATTTTCTTCCTATCAGTTCTAGGAAAATAGCAGTAGAGGGGTGAGGATTTGCTTCTAATGAACGTCACTAGA
The DNA here is from genome assembly GCF_001698545.2 of Rhinopithecus bieti. NCBI lineage: Eukaryota > Metazoa > Chordata > Mammalia > Primates > Cercopithecidae > Rhinopithecus > Rhinopithecus bieti. The sequence continues at coordinate 667,820 of NW_016817151.1, read as the reverse complement.
TCATCAGAAAAAGTGCTGGGTTATGAGGGTGGGGGTAGAATCTCATTTGTATTCAGCAACTGACTTTCAGCCACCATTTAACCTCGTTGTGATTCATTCTACTTATCAGCCCAAAGTCCTTATCACCACCCTCACTGAAGGTTGGAGAATGAACTAATGAAGATGCTTAAGTGCTTCCTGGAATGCTAAGGACTCAGTCAGGTAAAGAAATTAAATGTCACCATTCTGTCCCTGGTATTCCTCTCTGTGTCTGTGGTGGTGCATCTCCCAAACTATGTCTATAAACAAGAGCTAGTAAAAATCACACTCTACATAATTATCTAGATATTTTTCAAGTACTCACATGGAACTTTTAAGCATCTTTATAAAAAATCCTTCAATTCCTCAATTTTGTATTATTGTTTTCAGTCAAATTCCTGCAACAACACTGTCTGTGAGAGGGATTCTTATAAAAATCATTTATTGAGGAAGTGCTCACAGAAATAAAGAGAAGCAGCCAGGCTCTGTGGCTTATGCCTGTAATCCCAGCACTTTGGGAGGCTGAAGCAGGAGGATTGTTTCAGGTCAGGAGTTCAAGACCAGTCTGTGCAACATAGCAAGACCCCTGTCTCTTAAAAGAGACAGAGAGAGAGAAGCAAGTAGGATAGGATAGGAGAGATGCTCAACAAATGGTGGTCTTTATATCAGCCTGGCCTCAGCCAGAGCTCTAGAGCACAAATTGTTGTACTCTAGAGCTTGCCCTTGAGGCAAGAGGCCAGCCTTTTTACACCCCATGTCAGTCACTGGCCTCTGGATGGGGGAGCAGGGGTATATTGCATTACTCCCATGGCAAGGGGGCTCCATGTTTGGTTAATGGCAGTTCTGTCAAGAAAAGAGCTACCATGGGCCCGGTGTGGTGGCTTACATTGTAATCCCAGCACTTTGGGAGGCCGAGGCAGGCAGATCACAAGGTCAGGAGATTGAGACCATCCTGGCTAACATGGTGAAACCCGTCTCTACTAAAAATACAAAAAGTTAGCCAGGCGTGGTGGCGACCTCCTGTAGTCCCAGCTACTCGGGAGGCTGAGGCAGGAGAATGGAGTGAACCTGGGAGGCGGAGTTTGCAGTGAGCCAAGATCGTGCCACTGCACTCCAGGCTAGGCGACAGAGTGGACTCCGTCTCAAAAAAAAAGAAAAGAAAAAGAAAAGAAAAAAAAAAGGAAAAGAGCTACCTTGAGCCTTTTGCAGCCATAATAGCTAGGAAGGAGTACACAGGTTCTTTAAGCGCATGCCTGTCAGGAGGGCCACCACAGTATCTAGTCTATTAGTGGTTTTCAAATCACTATCACCTGGAGGGGCTGTTAAAACACAGATTGCACTGGGCACAGTGACTCACAACTGCAATCCCAGACGCTCAGGAGGCTAAGGCAGAAGGATCACTTTAGCTTAGGAGTTTGAGACCAGCCTAGGCAACAGAGTGAGACCTCATCTCTAAACACACACACGCACACACACACACACATTGCTATATATGATAGTTTGAGGACAGGATCCTTTGACATTTCTAACAAGTTCACAGGTGATGCCAATATAGTTAGTCCAATGACCACCCTTTGAGGACCATTGCATTATAGAGATTGTGCAGTGTTGGACCAAGATACCTTCTGACCTCCTATGATTTGGTCAGGTTTTACCCAGCTATAGAATATAATCTTCAATCACTATCTTCAGAATGTTTGATTCTGTTGCCGGAAAGGGGTCCAGATCCAGACCCCAAGAGAGGGATCTTGGATCTCGTGCAAGAAAGAATTCAGCCAAGCCCATAGAGTAAAGTGAAAGCGAGTTTAATTAAGAAAGTAAAGGAACAGTCTAGGTGCGGTGGCTCCTGCTTGTAATTCCAGCACTTTGGGAGATTGAGGCAGGTGGATCACCTGGGGTCAGGAGTTCGAAACCAGCCTGGCCAACATGGTGAAACCCTGTCTCTACTAAAAATGCAAAAATTAGGTGGGTATGGTGGCAGGCACCTGTAATCCCAGCTACTCGGGAGGCTGAGGCAGGAAAATCACTTGAACCTGGGAGGCGGAAGTTGTAGTGAGCCGAGATCACGCCATTGCACTCCAGCCTGGGGCACAAGAGTGAAACTCAGTCTAAAAAAAGAAAGAAAGTAAAGAAATAAATAATTGTTGCTCCATCGGTAGAGCAACCGCAGGGGATACTGGTTGGCTATTTTTATGGTTAGTTCTTGTTAATATGCTAAGCAAGGCGTGGATTATTCATGAGTTTTCCAGAAAAGGGGTGAGCAATTCCTGCAACTGAGAGTTCCTCTTCTCCCCTTTTCAGACCATATAGGGTAAGTTCCTGACATTGTTATGGTATTTGTAAACTGCCATGGTGCATGGCACTGGTGGGAGTGTCTGTTAGCATGCTAATACATTATAATTAGTGTCTAATGAGCAGTGGGGATGACCAGAGGTCGCTTTTATTGCCATGTTGGTTTTGGTGGGTTTTGGCTAGGTTTTTTACCTCAACCTGTTTTATCAACAAGGTTTTTGTGACCTGTATCTTGTGCTGAATTCTTATCTCATCCTGTAACTTAGAATGCCTAACCTCCTGGGAATGCAGCCCAGTGGGTCTCAGCCTTATTTTATCCAGCCCCTATTCAAGATGGAATCACTCTGGTTCAAACTTCTCTGACAATTCAATGCTTGTCACAAACACAAAGAGCAGGCATAAATCCCCTGAGTAAAGAAGGGGTAAAATGGTGAGTGTGGAGGTTACAGTTAAACAGGCAGGGCCCGGACAGGAGTGGTGGCTCACGCCTATAATCCCAGCACTTTGGGAGGCCGAGGCAGGTGGATCACAAGGTCAGGAGATCCAGACCATCCTGGCTAACATGGTGAAACCCCATCTCTACTAAAAATACAAAAAAAAAAATTAGCCGGGCATGGTGGCGGGCACCTGTAGTCCCAGCTACTTGGGAGGCTAAGGCAGGAGAATGGCGTGAACCCGGCAGGCAGCTTGCAGTGAGCCGAGATCGCGCCACTGCACTCCAGCCTGGGCGACAGAAGTAGACTCCGTCTCAAAAAAAAAAAAAAAAAAAAAGAAAGAAAGAAAAGAAAAAAAAAGAAATTAAAAAAAGGCAGGGCCCTTGTCTCATCTGCCAAGGTATCATCAACACCGCTTCCTGCCTTCTCCCTTTTTCAGCCCTCCCCCTCCCCATCACAGCACTCAGATAGGAGGTGTAGAAGGAGGCAAAGAGAGCATAGGGAAGTCTGCTGATAAGCAGTCCCTGCTGCACACAGATGGCCAGGCCCCTTCTGGGGTGCCAAGCACAGCTCTGAGTGATACACCTTGTGGGGGACACAGAGCAACTGTGGCATGTTCAGAGAGGAAGGATTCAGAGATGAGGGGACTCAATGTAATAATGCTTTGTGAGGGAGAGTTGGTAAACAATCCATAATGATGCAAGATACCCACGACTGGGATGGGCTATCTCTAGAGGTGGTAAATCCTTGTTACTGGAAACTTTCAAGCAAAGGCTAGACAATCAGCTGATGGAATGAGGTGGGAGTGGAAGGCATCTGGATTGGAGGTTGAATCAGGCCGTTCCCAAGTTTTTTCCCAAGCCTATTAGTTGATGATTTTAATGGTAATTTTAGGTGTCAGCTTGGATGGGCTAAGGGATGCCCAGATAGTAAAACATTATTTCTGGGTGAGTCTGTGAGGGTGTTTCTGGAAGAGATTAGTATTTGAATCAATAGACTGAGTAAAGATTTGCCCTTAACAATGTGGGTGGACATCGTCCAATCCACTGTGGAACTGAATAGAACAAGAGTGTGGAGGAAAGGCAAGTTTTCTCTTACTGAGCTGGCACATCCATGTTATCTGGCCCTGGGACATCAGTAGACACCTCCCCCACCCCCTACTCCCACTTCGTTCTCAGGCCTTTAGCCAAGGACTGAATTACGTGACCAGTTTTCCTGGTTCTTAACTTGGGAACAGCATATTGTAGAGTTTCTCAACCTCCATAATCACATGAGCCGATTCCCATAATAAATCTCCCCTTATGTACCTATATGTATCCTATTGGTTCTATTTCTCTGGAGAACCCTGACTAGTACAATGACTTTATGCAAATTATTGGTGCATTTTTTCTTCCTCTCTCTAGATGTTCTTATCTAGAGATCCTGTCCTGCTTTACCTGATTCTCAAATGACAGAAAGTTTAGCGCTCTACCTCTTATCCCAGTTGGCTTGTAAGAGCCCCTCAATTCCTTCCAACTTTCTGAAACAGCCAGAATAATTCCTGCTTCCCTTGTTGGATGCTTAGCTGATCTGGGAGACTAATGCTGTTATTTTCTCCTTTTATGGTATAAAGCCCAAGTCTTGACCCAGTGAAATTGCCTTTGATATGTTGTAAGGTATTTTCCAAACCACCTTCAGTCACTTCTAAAATATACTGCTCACAACAGCCCTAGGAGAGCCGATGAGGATAAGCGGTCCATCATATAGAGAGGGAAACTGAGATTTTGAGATTATCAGAAGCAGGTGGCTTCCCAGCCCCTTCCTAGGCCTTCCACCTTACCTCTTTCTTTAATGCTTATTAAATGGAGATATTTATTCATCATAAGTCCCCAGACTTATGTTCATTGTAAATCATTTAAGAAATGAGTCGCCGGGGTTGTGTTTTGGCCAACCTCCCGCATTCATTCATTCCGGACTCGTTCTAGAATACAAAGGCGCTGTGATTCATTTCTACTCTTCAGCTTCACTAATCAGAAAAGCCCATTGCTCTTGCCATGCACTGGGTGATATAACGGAAATTTCTAGGCTGAGGGCATTAGATTCAGATGCAGCTAAAAAGAAATGTCAGGCGATCTGATTTACTGTAGCTGTGGAGATGTGGGGAGGAAAAAAAAAAAAGCAAAACTAGGTTGTTTGTGCTCTCTCTTACTCCTGAAGCTGTAGACACAGACAATTGCCATTTGCTTGACCAAGTCATCCGTGTGGGGATTGCTAGGCTTAAGTAGTTCCAACCAGACAAAAGGAATGTGCAGGCCCAGACGGTGCATGGGAAACCAATTTATAATGAGCTTCCAAACCCCCATGAAATGTAATGAGATCCAGAAAATTATAATTTCCAGAACTCCTCTCAGAAAGAGTCCTGTGTGGCTGGCGTTTTGGAAAGGGGGGCTCGGGCACATTGGGTTGGAGGGGAGGTTGGCTGCTAAACTGCCTTCCAAGGGGCAACTATCATAAATTGTGTTGCTTTTGTTTGCTGAGTGGGCAGGCAAGTTTTGGGAAAGCTGAACTGCTAGGAGGAGAGGGTGATTATCTTCCTCTGCACTTTGCTCACACAGCTCTCTGCCATTCTTCAAAATAAATGTGAAATGAATATTTAAATAATATAGGCTTAGGGGACTAAAATCTTACTTGTAGTATTTTAGTTCTTTTATTTAAATAGATCTACAATAAATATGACAAAACGTTCGCATTTGTCAACTCTGGTTAGTGCGGCACACAAGTGTTTGTTATATATTTGTTTTTATTTTCAACTGCAACAAAATAGTCCTGCTTTGAAAGATCACCCCATTTATTATCTTGCCCAGGGCTTCCATAGGTCTTTATTTTGTAATATAACACTGCTCCCATTCTCTCCCCCACCTTCCTATCCCCAACTGAGCACTGCTCTGAATAGGATAAAGATCAGTATATGAATGGTGACCATGATCACAGACTGAAGATATGAGCACATGGGTATCCTTGTCAGAGAGAAGCATATGAAGGTCTGGGATGACAGATGACGCCTCTGAAAGCCCATCTCTTCTCCAGAGACCACGTCAGTGTTGGTGCCACCATTCCCATTTTGCTGACGTGGAGACTACAAGAACAACCCTTATAAGGCAGTGTTTATGCTACAACGGGCTTGGCACTAGGCCAGGATCTGTCTCTAAGAGGGCGCTGACAACATAAAGGAGCATCCTCCCTGGCACTGCCTGTAAGCACCTCTTTATGGATGTTGACTATATGATGTTCACAGCCAGTCTAATACGGCCATGCTCCTGTGAGTAAACATGGTCTCTTTTCACTTTGAAGGACCTTATTCTTTCAAGCACCAAATATCTAAGGAAGAGACAGAAAAGGAAAATTCAGGTTATGGCTGATATGGTTAGGCTTTGTGTCCCCACCCAAATTTCATCTTGAATTGTAATCCCTAGGTGTTGAAGGAGAGATCTAGTGGGAGGTGATTGGATCATGGGAGCGGTTTCCCCCATGCTGTTCTCATGATTGTGAGTGAGTTCTCATGAGATCTGATGGTTTTATAAGGTGATCTTCTCCCTTAACTTCCTACACACTCTCGCCTGCTGCCATGTAAGCCGTGCCTGCTTTTCCTTACCGCCGTGATAGTACGTTTCCTGAGGCTTCCCTGGGCATGCAGAACTGTGAGTCAGTTAAACCTCTTTTCTTTATGAATTACCCAGTCTCTGGTAGTATCTTTGTAGCAGTGTAAGAACGGATTAATACAGTGGCCTTTGGGTAGATTCGAGAGGGGATTAGTTCTCAGTCTATTTGGTCTGGATGTAAAAGATTCTGGGTGAGCTTGCAGTAACCCTGAGGAGGTAGAAGGTTAAAGCAGTCTTTCTCAAAGTATGATTATTGGACTTCTGGAGATTCTTTAGAATCTTCTGGAAGGTCCACTAGGATAAAACAATTTTCATAATAATACTAAGATGTTATTTGCCTTGTTCACTGGGTTGACATTTGCTCTGACGATACAAAAGAAATAGTGGGTGAAACTACTACAGGTGCCCTAGTACCAATCAAGATAAGAGTGCCACACTACTAATCACTGGATTTCTTGCACTTACAGAAAAAAATGTCCTTAAGAATGACCTTGATGGATCAGTAGTAAGTATTACTTTCATTAAATCTCAACCATTGAGTATATGTCTTTTTAACGTTCTGTGTGACAAAATCGACAGTATGCAGAGAACATTTCTGCTGTGTTCAGAAGCACTATGGTTGTCTCAAGGAAAAGCACTAGCCCAGCTGGGCGCAGTGGCTCATACCTGTAATCCTAACACTCTGGGAGGCCAAGGCAAAGGGATTACTTGAGCCTAGGATTTCACCTGGGTAACATGGTGAAACCCAATTTCAAAAAGAAAGAAAGAAAGAGAAGGGGAGGGGGAGATAGAGAGAAGGAAAGAAAGAAAAGACAGAGCTCTCTGCTTGTGATGATACTAACAAATGTGAACGTTTCAAAATTTAGTTGATCCACATGACTCAGTGAATCAATATTTTCCCAGTGGCCAGTGGATGATGTAACAAAGTCATGCGTAGGTAAATGATCTGTTTAAAGTGCAAGACAGACCAATGTAACAAGGGATGAAAATTTCATTGATCTGGTTTCAGATTCCAGGGCCACTAACCTATAAAATACTACCACTTGTAATGTTTTGGTACAGAGGATCACAAAGAGGGCCACAATTAAATGAAAGGCTAGTGAAATACTCTTCCCTTTTCCAATTACATGTCTATATGATACTGGATTTTCTCATATACTTAAACCAAAACGACATATTGCAACAACTTGAATACAGGAGCAATTATGAGAATCCAATTATCTTCTATTCAGCCAGACATTAAAGAAATTTGCAAAAATGTAAAGCAATGCCCCTTTCTCATAAAATTATTTTGAAAAGATACTTTTCAAATAGTAATTATATTATTTTGTTAATATGCATTGGGCTCATCATTATTTTAAATTAGTTATTAATATTTTTAAGAATCTCAGTTTTAATTTTAATACAGTAGATATATATATACATAAAACCTTCATAAACAAAAGTCCTTTGGAGTTCTCAATAATTTTCAAGAGAGTTACAAACCAAAAAATTTGAAAACTACTGAAGTAGAGCATTATGTGAAGATTAAATTAACAAATATTATATATAAAGTGTACGGCTTATAAAAAGTGCCTAGTTACAATATTAATAGCCAATGTATATTTACTATGTTCAAGCACTTTTATAAATGTTCACTTAACCCTCACAATACCTCTGTGAGGTAAGTACAATTATCTTTTTAAAGATGAGAAAAATGAGGCACAGAGAGGTTAAGTAACCTGTCCAAAGTTAAATAGCCAGTAAACGGTAGAGCTAGGATTTGAACCCAAGTAGTTTGGCTCCAGATCTGGGTTCCCAATACTTACATTGTCAGTTCCTGTTGATGTTGATGTTAGTCATGGTTGGTAATGGTTGTAAACTAGATTCTATAGTTTCACATGCTATATTTATTTTCCTCTTACTATTTTAGGCCTCTTTATAAGGTGTTATTTAATATTCAAAATTAGTCTAAAATCTGCCATGGAATGTTAAGGGACTGGAATAAGGGATGATATTAATGGAGAAAGCAGTACCACCTCCTATTGTCGTGATAGAAACAGAAATTCACAAAGAGCTCAAAAGAATCAGGGCTAAAAAGTCTAGCAGTCATTCTTCATGCAGAGATTTCACCTCTATAGTCAACTTTAGGAAATTCATGTTACATTTGTTAACTAAGTTGGCACTTTCCCTATATGTAGACCCCAGCCCTCAAGAAAATGACAATCTAATTGAAGGGGATAAAACAAACATATGAAATAACAACTAGAACAGACGACAGTAGCTAATTAAGTGCTAAATTAATATGAAACCAGATTGAACTTTAAAAAAAAATCTCTTAGATGATTCAGAAAATACTTTGGAGCCTACAGTGCCTCTGGGTCATAATTAAGAACAGTAATTATTATTGTACTCCTGATGTCACAGAATTCTGAGTTCAATTCTTTCACATCTCAATTTGGCAAGCTTTTTTTCTTCCACTGGTAATCCTGGATTTGGTTCTTAGTTCTCCCCTACACCCACATAGAGTGCTTTTTTCAGAATGAGCTTTGCTGAGTTGCCATCAGCTACCAGCCCTGCACTAAGGGATGCTTTTTCCGTGCATCACTGGGATATTGTGAAGGACCTTTGTTATAACCCACGGAGCTCTTTTTATGGGTGATGTCTGTCAAGTACTGGTACCGACAGTGATTCAACTTCTAGGAGTTACTGGTCTGTTTTACTTTCACGCACATCATGAATGTTGTATGTAACCAGGTTTCTTTTCCTGTTTTGATATTTACATGTTTAGAGCCAAGTTTGGGGCTATCCTGCTGCAGGCGCCCTTTTTGGTATATATTTCTATTTTGATCTTACTCTCAGCTCATTTTTAAGTTATGCTCTTTCTTCTTTTGTTCCTAATTGTAATTTTGCTAGCTTATATTTTACTTATCCTTAAAACCCAGCTTACAGTGGCAGGCACCTGTAGTCCCAGCGACTCGGGAGGCTGAGGCAGGAGAATGGCGTGAACCCGGAAGGCAGTGCTTGCAGTGAGCTGAGATCGCGCCACAGCACTCCAGCCTGGGCGACAGAGCGAGGCTCTGTCTCAAAAAAAAAAGAGGAAAAAAGAAAAAGGAAAAAAACCAGCTTAAATTCTTGTAGGAATAAGGTGGGTTATAGATAACTGTTCTGTTCTGTTTCCAGTATGGCCTTGTGCAAGTCCTTCAAATCTCTGGGCCTCTTAAATGCTCACCTCTAGGGTGTCTTTCAGCTTGAACATTTTATGATTCTCAGTAGTGGATACATCAGAATTATGGTTAACAGAATCCTTTAGGGCAAGGTTAACAAACTGAAATGTGCACTAAACATGTACAATATTTGCTGTGATCCTTCTTAGATGTTACCAATCAACAGATAATTGGAAATGATGCAAAGAATGGAAGGTAGAAACACCGCTTTCACAATAATTCCCTGTGGTCTTTATCTGTGGCGAAGATATTTTTGCAATGCCTTGTTGAGCACCTACTTTGTGCAAGGCAGAATGCCAGGAGCAGAAACAGCGAATACAATATGCAAGATCTGGTCCCTGCACTTGAGAAGCTTAGCAAGGAAGGGAAACTAACTCTTAGGAAGAGTGTATAAGGGAAAGATGGGTGAGAAAGGGAAGAAATGCTAAATGAGGGCTGAGATTAAAAGGCCAAACTCCTTAGCTCCTCATAACTAAAACACAGTTCAGCTTCAACCAGAGGAGAGGTGCTGAGGGCCAGGGAGTCCCTCGGCTGGCCATGCTGTGGCAGCAGCAGAAGATGAGACCTAAGACCCAAGGGGAAGGAGACAGCTCGCCCTGCTGCTGGTGCCAGGGCTCCACTCATGTTCATCCATAATAATAAGCGCTTCACATGTGAGTTCACTTGTCTTTCCAGGCTCTGCCAAGTTTATGTGCCAGATGGCACTTGCCTCCCACATCTGATTTACTGTAGGGCAGACCAGCTGTGCCTCAGCCCAGGGCAGGCCCACATCTGGCAGCCAGTTGGTAAAATTCTCTCCATATGACGCTTGTGCCCTCATATCATATACCCCAGAGCAATTCTCTTTCTGTCAACTTTTTTTATGTTTTTTTCTTCTCTGCTTATTCCTTTGACTATTGTTGAATATCTGTTGGCAATGGATCTGCTTAAGCACCTTTATGTCAGAGAAAAGACTCACTGTGAAATGTAAATAATGCTACTACCATATTCTGTAGTGAAAATACTCACGGGTAAAGTAATGTGACAGACACGGATGGCTGCATACTCAAGAATTATTCCTTCCTTTTTCCTGTGTTTGTAAGGCTGACTATTCAGGGAGGCAACTCGCTCCTGGGAGGACCTCAATCCCCCAACTCCAAAGGATGTCAAGGGATTGCTCCAATGTGACTCCATTTTCCTCTCTAGTAATTGGTTTGGGGATGTGAGGGTGACCAGGACGGACCAATGATACGTAAGTGAAAGTCTGCTATGAGGACTCCAGAAATAATTTTGCCCTCTACAAAAAGAGAGAGAGAGATCATCCAAAACAAATAAAAACACACATGCACACAAAGACTTGTCCCTGAGTGTTCAGAGCAGCCTTACTCATACCAGCCTGTATTAGTCCATTTTCATACTGCTATGAAGAAATACCTGAGACTGGGTAATTTGTAAAGAAAAAGAGGTTTAATGGACTCACAGTTCCACATGGCTGGGGAGGCCTCACAATCATGATGGAAGGCAAAAGAGGAGCAAAGGCACATCTTACATGATGGCAGGCAAGTGAGTGCGTGGAGGGGAGCTGCCCTTTATAAAACCATCAGATGTCATGAGATTTATTTAGTATCATGCGAACAACATGGGAAAACCTGCCTTCATGATTCAATTACCACCCACCAGGTCCCTCCCATGACACGTGGGGTTTATGGGAGCTACAATTCAAGATGAGATTTGTGTGAGGTCACAGCTAAACCATATCACAGCCCTAAACTGGAAACAACTCAAATGTCTGCCTGCAGGTGAATGGATGAACAAATGGTGGTATAGTCAAACAACAGACTACTACTCAGCAAGAAAAGGAGTGAACTACTGACCCATGCAACCACATAGATGAGTCTCAGAATTAGTATGCAGCACCCGAGTCCATACTTTGTGTCCCATTTCTATGAAGACCTAGAAAAGACCAATTTAATCTATAGTGATAGAAAGCAGATCACTAGCCGCTGGGGGATGGTGGAGAGATTGACTGGAAAAGGGCTCAAAAGAACTTCTTGGGGTGATGAAAGTCTTCCGTATCTTGATTGTAGTGAAGATTAGACAGATGTATACATTTGTCAAAACTTATCTGGCCATATACTCAAAATAGGTCCACTTTGTTTTATGAAATTATATTGCAATAAACTTGAAATGAAATGAAAGAAGTAACAAGAAAACTTGTGCCTTCTTCCCGCATGAACATTGTTGTACAGAGATGCATGCTTGGAGATGAGACAACCATCTTGCAGCTACAAGATGATAAACCTGCAGTTCCCGAACCGTGTACCAAGGACCCTGGAATGCTACAGTGAACTCCAGAGGCATCACAATGTAAATTTGCATAGGAAAATTTTAAAAACAGTGATAATCAATATATCAAGCATCATGAAAACGCTAGATTCAGACAATTCATGCTTTCAACATTAGATTGCACTAGATTCCTATTGATATCATATCTTTGTGAAATGGAGTTTTCAGCAGTTGTGGTTTTTTTTAAGTACTGTGCAAAAATGAAAATGCAATGGGAGTTGAGGATAGCAGTAAAGTTCAAGAAGTTGTATAGTGCCCGTCAGAATTATGGATCCCATTAGTAAGTAATCACAGTTATTTACCAATGAAATGAAAATACTTTGTCTTTCAATTTATGTGTATTATTTTTTTCAAATAGCTACTAAATTATTAGGTCATGAATATTTACTAAATTGTTTGGACCTATTAATAATTACCCAATAAACATAAATTTTAGGTATTTTGGCCTAGTGGCACCACTAAAAAAAACCACTGAGACACTAATGGTACCACAAACCAGAAAGTTTGGGACCCTCTGTAATAAACCTAAGAGTAAAAAGCCAACATGCTTAATGAGTATAAATATACAGTTAGATACAAAAAATAAGTTCTAATCTTTGAGAGCAGAGTGGGCGACTATAGTTAACAACAATGTATTCTATTTAAAAATAGCTAGAAGAGAGGACTTGAAATGTTCCCAACATATAGAAATGATAAATAGTGGAGGTGATAGCCCAAATACCCAACCTGTTCATTACACAGTCTATGCATGTGACAAAATACCACATATACCCCATAAATATGTACAAATATGTGTATCAATAAAAATATTTGTTTAAGCCAATATGCTAAGAATGATTGAGCAGATAAAAACAGCTGGGGTCTTTAGTAATATCACTGCCTTGCCATACACGCATACAATGAAACATCTACCTCCAGACTTTTATGTGAGATACATAAATGTCAATACAATAAATGTCTTTATGGACTAAGCCACTATGGTAAGACTAAAAAGTCAAACAAATAAATAAGAAGAATCATCTACATACTCCACATCCTGACTTTGCTCCTTGAAAGTAAGGCATGTATCCTTTGAGTGCCTTCTCTATGCATTTGTATGAAAATAGTTATCATCTCTAAGTGCATTTATAACATAAATGTAACAGTTTTATAACTTGATTTTTTCACTTATGCTTAAAAGAGTTTTTGAAACTGCTGCTTATATCGCACAGTGTGAATGTACCATTCCATTACAGATGCATATTCAGAGGATACCCAATTTTTAAGATAAGCATCATTGTAGTGAATATCCTTGCAAATGTTTCTGATGCAGCATGCCAGTATTTCTGCAGCTATAGAGATGCCTTGGAGTGATAATTCAAATAATGTACGAATTTTGAATTTTGGGAGATACCGATAGGCTGAACCAATTCAGTAGCGAGTGAGAGTACCAATTTCCCCATGCCCTTGTTAAAGCAGTCATGGTGGATGGCTCCTTATTCAGGTGATAAGGATAAGCCCATTTCCCTTTCCAGAGATGGGTTTAGGGAGGGAAATGTGACCCAATTCTGGGCTAATGAACCATGAAGGGAAATGTGCCTGGGGAAACTTCCAGAAAGGTTTCCTTATTCCTAAAAGGGTCACAAGAGAAAAGATACCCTCTTCTTGTGAAACTTTTCAGGACTGGATGTGGTATTTGGAACTGCCTTAACCCTTTTACCACTCTAAGAGTTACAGCCTTAGGATGAAGCTTGGCAGAGCAATAAAGAAAGGTCATTATAAGTCACTGAAGGTACCGCACCAGGAACTGGCCTTATCTCTAGACATTCGGTTATGTCAAATAACAAATTCAGTAACTCTTCAAGGCAGTTTAAATCATGCATTTATGCTACTTACAACCAAAAAGCTTACTGATATATATGTGATATTATTGAATGGTTTCTATCATTTAAAATTTGTGTTCAATCTTAGTGTGGATAAAAATTGACATCACATTCTTATTTAATTTGCATTTCCCTTTTATTAATAATGTTGAGTGCTTTTCACATATATATCGACTTTTGTATTTCTTCTATTGTGAATTGCTTATTCATGTCCCTTGTTCATTTTTTTGGATTGTATGTTGATTTATGAGAGTTCTTTAAGTATAATATACATTAATGCTTTGTGTATTTTATATCCTGCAAATACTTCCTCCCACAGAGAATTTTTGTGTCTTGGATTTTTTTTGTTTTGTTTTGTGTAGTCAAATCTATCCATTTTTTGTTTTCTATTTTTTTAATCTGTGTCTTACATAAGAAGGCCTTCTCCATTTCAGCATAATTTTCTTAAATCTCCTATTTTCCAATATTTTAAAGTTTACATTTATGATTAGCTTTTTAATATCTCACCCACTTATTTTTGTGTTGGCACAAGGTTAAATTCCAACTTTACTTTTCAAAATGAATAGTTACTTTTCCCAACATTGCTCTGAACATCACCTCCCACTACCTGAAATGCCATTTTCATCAAAAACTAAAGTGCCATAAATTGATTTGTGTTTCTGGATCCTCTATTCTGTATTAATAATCTGTCACTTTTTGCACAAGTTTAATTCTTAAACTTGAGGACCATATTTTGATATCTGGTAGGGCAAGTCTCTCCTCCACTACTTATCAAAATGTTTCCCAGTTATTCTTATGCTTTTTCTCCCCCAGATTAATTTTAGTGTATGTTTACCAAATTCTGGGGATTTTACTTGGATTGCAGTGACTCCAAAGACTGCCTTGGGGAGTACTGTCATCTTTACAATGTTGAGTAATTCCATTTTAGGTGTGTCTCTCTGTTTTCAGGGTTCGACTCTTGGCTTTTATAATAATTTTGTCATCATCATTTTACAGTTTTTTTTATTATTGCTCTTGCCCATTTCTTGTTAAGGTTATCATATCAGTATTCTTAGTGTTTTGTGCATTTTATTGTTGTGAATATGATTTGAATCTTTTATCCCTCTTGTTTTCTAATTAGTTATTTCTAGTATATAGAGAAGCTATTAATTTGTGGAGGTTAATTTTGTGCCTAGCCATCTTACTGACCTATCTTATAGGATCCAACTCTTTGTCAGTTGATTTGCTTGCATTTCCTAGCCAGGTTATAAAAATATTGTTCTTGATTTGGTTTAATGTGTTTGACCTTGACATTGTTTTATCTGATACCAAAACAACGATACTTGCTCTTTTTGTCAGTCTTTTCCTGGGAAATATTTCCCTATCCATTTCCAACCATAATGTGTGTGCATATGGTATATGTGGGCTGTTTATTTGATTTAGATCTGTTTTTTAGGCCAGGCATGGTGGCTTACACCTGTAATCCCAGCACTTTGGGAGGCCGAGGTGGGTGAATCGCCTGAGAACAGCCTGGCCAACATGGCTAAACCCCATCTCTACTAAAAATACAGAAATTAACCAGGCATGGTGGCACATGCCTGTAGTCCCAACTACTCGGGAGTCTGAAGCAGGAGAATCGCTTGAACTCAGGAGGCAGAGGGGCAGAGGTTGCAGTGATCCGAGATTGTGCCACTGCACTCCAGCCTGGGCGGAGTAAGACTCTGTCTCAAAAATAAAATAAAATAAAATCTGTTTTGTGGTTGTTGTTGTTATTTGCTTTTTATTTCATAACCATAAACTTAACTCTGCAATCCAGCTAGGCGTTGAAAGGAATAAGGAAAACATGGAACCCAAAGGGAACTGCAGCGAGAGCACAAAGATTCCAGGATACTACAAGCAAATGGGGTGGAGGGGTGCTCTCCTGAGCTACAGAAGGAATGATGTGGTAGTTAAGAAAAAACACAAGTTGGCCAGACATGGTGGCTCATTCCTGTAATCCCAGCACTTTGGGAGGCTGAGGCAGGTGGATCACCTGAGGTTAGGAGTTTGAGACCAACCTGGCCAACATGGTGAAATCCCATCTCTACTAAAAATACAAAATTAGCCAGGTGTGGTGGCACGTGCCTATAATCCCTGCTACTCGGAAGGCTGAGGCAGGGGAATCACCTAAACCCAGAGGTGGAGCTTGCAGTGAGCCGAGATGACACCATTGTACGCCAGCCTGGGAAACGAGTGAAACTCCATCTAAAACAAAAAAGAAGAAAGAAAAAACACAAGTAAAACTCATTAGAGTTGTCCGCAGTCAACAATGGTAATCTCCTTGTTGGGCTTGCCATTCCTAGACCCAAAGCGCTCCATGGCCTCCACAATATTCATGCCTTCTTTCACCTTGCCAAAGACCACATGTGTGCCATCCAACCACTCAGTCTTGGTTGGCAGTACAGATAAAAAACTAGGAACCATTTGTGTTGGGTCCAGCATTTGCCATGGACAAGTAATTGGTTTGGGGACGTGAGGGTTCAGGACCTACGTGCTTCAGGATAAAGTTCTCATCATCAAATTTCTCCCCATAGATGGACTTGCCACCAGTGCCATTATGGTGTGTGAAGTCACTGCCCTGACACACAAACCACATAAATCCCGGAATAATTCCGTAAAAGCAGAAACCCTTGTAACCAAATTATTTCTCTCCAGTGCTCAGAGCACGAAAGTTTTCTGCTGTCTTTGGAAACTTGTCTGCAAACAGCTCAAAGGAGATGTGGCACAAGGGCTCACCTTTGACAGCCATGTCGAAGAACATGGTGGGGCTGACCATGGCTGGTAGTATGGGGCTCTTGGTGGCATCTGCAAAGCCAAGATCTGTTTATTAAACAGGATTATTTGAAAATCAAATCTTAGAACATCTATCCACTCATTCATTCAACAAATATTAACTGAAGGACTCAGCAGTGAACAAAACCAATTACAATCCCTGCCTTCACAATGTTCACACTCCAGCATTTGACGTACTCACACACTTACTGTGATCGCTGTTGTGTCTGGATTTATTCCTGTCAGCTTGTTTTATGCTTTCTCTTTCCATGTGTTTTGTTATTTATTTTTTCCCCTCATTTGCCTTTTTTATTGGATTGGGATTTTTCCCCCTTTATTGGTTTGGAAATTACACATCCTATTTCTATTTTTTTAGTAGTTGTCGTACATTTTGACAAATGAATAAAATTTAAATTTACTATTCATGCCTAGATTTACTATCTGTAGCTTCTCCCTAATGATATGAAACTCTTAGACACTAACAGCGTTTCTGTCCTACCATTCTCTCCTATGTCATAGTAATTCAGAAATTTAGTTCCAGAGTACTGTAGAACTAAATTTCTACTATGCATCATGTTTATTTAGATTAATCACAACTTTCACTGATGACTTTGCTTAACATTATTTTGCATATTCCATAGTCTTACATCTTGAATCCATTTTTTCTTGTTGCTACAATTCATTCCCAAGAAATTCTTTCAGAAAACTTCTGTGAGTGGAACACTTTCTGAGTCATTACACATTATAAATATGTCTTTATTTTGCCCTCGCACTAGAATAATAGTTTGAATGGATATAGAATTCTAGGTTCAAAGTTCACACAGAACTTTCTTTGCAGGTGCATATTAGAGAAACAACTCAACTGCCTTCAGCAAAGTACGGAATTTGGTGACTCATCCCTGGGAAGTCCAGAGGTGGAGCTGGCCTCAAGTATGGCTGAGTAGTTCAAATGGTGCCATTGGAGTTCTCTTCCATGTCTTGTGACTCTGTCTGTATCTCTTTCTGTATGTTTGGCTCATTCTGTACTACTGCAAAAAGCTTCCTCTGCAAGAAAGACAACTACATGCAGCTGTAGCCAACATCCCTGTAGCCACATAACCCCAAAGGAAAGAGACCAACTTCCCCATTAACACATGAAAATCCTGGGGAGGACTTGGAGTGAGCCCTTTTTGGTGCCATGACCATTCTGAGCTAATCACTCTAGCCAGAAAGTGGGATTCTCTGATTAGTCATGTGTAGGTCCTGGGCTTCTCCCTGTGGCCTGGGTTGGGGTGGTCCTGAAATTCATAGTCCCATCTGAATGACATATAGAGAGAAAATAAAGAAAAGAAAGAGAAGGAAGGAAGGAAGGAAGGAAGGAAGGAAGGAAGGAAGGAAGGAAGGAAGGAAGGGCGGATGGAAGGACGGGAGGGAGGGAGGACAGACATTTTTACTGGAAGAAAGGAGAGAAAAAAGCAAACAAGAAAGCTAAAACTGTAACTACTATTATCCACTATAGTAAATGGAATTTCTTTTGCTCTCTGGAAACATTTCAAATTTTCTTTTCACCAGTATTTTCTGGTGTGGATCTTTTTATATTAGTTCCACTAGCTTTCAATGGCTCCTTTTAAATAAATGATTCTTGTCTCTCTTTAGCTTGAAGAAATATTTCCTCCATTATCTCCTTCCTGCCTCTGACTCTGTTCTCTGACTCTGGAATTCCTGTTCAATTGGTGTTTTGGGCCTTCCTGGACTGATCCTTTTTGTATTAACTTTTCCCTATACTTTTCATCTCCTTGTAGTTTTGCTCTACATTCTTTGTTTTTTTCTAAGATAATTTATTATTGAATAAAGTCACAAAGCAAAATGGAATGGGACAGATGTCAAAGATAAATTGAAAACATAGTTTCTGTCAAATGCTATTCTGGATTTCCTAAGTTTAGAAACAGGAAAAGTGTCAAATGAAAATGTACTTGTTCAAATTAAGTCTTTTAAAAGGTCTGTGATTTGAAAGGAAAACAACTTTTCACTAAAATATCCTTATTACATGAAAGCCATAATTTAAGAGACTGAGAAAAAAAGCTTTTTAATTAACAAATAAACTGCATCTCCCAGATACACTGAGGAATTGTTTGTTTTTAATCAGTGGNCAAATGCTATTCTGGATTTCCTAAGTTTAGAAACAGGAAAAGTGTCAAATGAAAATGTACTTGTTCAAATTAAGTCTTTTTAAAAGGTCTGTGATTTGAAAGGAAAACAACTTTTCACTAAAATATCCTTATTACATGAAAGCCATAATTTAAGAGACTGAGAAAAAAAGCTTTTTAATTAACAAATAAACTGCATCTCCCAGATACACTGAGGAATTGTTTGTTTTTAATCAGTGGGTCTTAAAATCACTGTTTCCACATGACAAACTAACACGAATCGACTATGGATTGACATCATCTGATCCACATTGAAGTTTTCCATTTTTTGTCACACACTTCCTTTTCTGCAACTTTCAGCAAAGCAGGTTTGGAGGGAAAGAGGATTAGAAAGAACTACACCTGGTTTCCTAGTGAATAACTCCTCCCAAAGTGCTAGGATTTCAGGCGTGAGCCACCACACCTGGCCTATTTCTCTCCTCTTTCTATCTTTCATGAAGTCTGAAATTTCCTCAAGGACACCTTGGTTATTTGCCTCCCAAGCCCTCCAGTCACTTCAGAAGCTGTCCCCTGCAGGACACTTTTCCCTCCTGTGTGTTTTACCAGCCTTGCTGTTCTGTTCTGTCAGAGGTTTAGTAAGAGTTGCAACTTGCCTTTCTGGTCTGAATGCAGCTCTCGTTAATTTCCTAGCAGCTGCCCCAGGACTCTCTGCCTGTTTACTGCATATGCTGAAGCTGAGTTCAGAGTTTCTCTCTCCTTCTACTCTGACTTCACAGTAGTCTTCCTCTAGGTGGGTTTTGTACGAAGGTTTTCTTAGCTCTTTCCAATCTCATTCATTTGAGGAATTTTTCTCAATTTCTGATTTTTTTTTTTTTTTTTTTTTTTTTTTTTTGAGGCGGAGCCTCGCTCTGTCCCCCAGGCTGGAGTGCAGTGGCTGGATCTGAGCTCACTGCAAGCTCCGCCTCCCAGGTTTACGCCATTCTCCTGCCTCAGCCTCCCGAGTAGCTGGGACTACAGGCGCCCACCACCTCGCCCGGCTCTTTTTGTTTGTTTGTTTGTTTGTTTTTGTACTTTTTAGTAGAGACAGGTTTTCACCAGGTTAGCCAGGATAGTCTCGATCTTCTGACCTCGTGATCCGCCCGTCTCGGCCTCCCAAATTGCTGGGATTACAGGCTTGAGCCGCTGCGCCCGGCCAATTTGTGATTTTTAATCTCCTTTTACTGCATTGAGGGAACTGGAGAGAAAGCAAGCTGTGTTCCTAAGCACACATAAATTATTTTATATATTGTACTCCCCAAGGAGCACTACAAAGGCATCGGTTTGCTGGAATTTAATTTACATATAAGAGTGATGTGAGCAAAATTTATTATTATTATTATTATTTTTTTTTTTTGAGACGGAGTCTCTCTCTGTCACCCAGGCTGGAGTGCAGTGGCACGATCTCGGCTCACTGCAAGCTCCGCCTCCCGAGTTCATGCCATTCTCCTGCCTCAGCCTCCTGAGTAGCTGGGACTACAGGCACCCGCCACCACGCCAGGCTAATTGTGTGTGTGTGTGTGTGTGTGTGTGTGTGTGTGTGTGTGTGTGTGTGTATTTTTACTAGAGACGGGGTTTCACCGTGTTAGCCAGGATGGTCTGGATCTCCTGACCTCGTGATCCACCCGCCTCGGCCTCCCAAAGTGCTGGGACTACAGGCGTGAGTCACTGCGCCTGGCCAAGATACTTTTTTTTTCAAGTGCATCCTCCCTACTACCTTTTTCATAATGGGTCCTTTCATAGTCTACCAAGAAGTCAATTCCCTGGAACAGCCCTCCTGTAACTGTACCTCAAATAGGTCCATAGGTCCCCTCCTCTCTCATCCATATTTTCCAATTCAATATTCTCTTTCCTCGCTTAACACAACTTGTAATTATTTTGTTTACTATTGGGTATTTTTGTTTCTGTTTTCGTTTTTTATCTGTCTTCCCCACTAAATTGTGGTCTCCAGGAGAGAAACATACATTTCTTACATCAGCCTCTATTTGTTAAACTATTACTTAAACCATAGTGTTATTAAGAAGTAAAGTAGACTGGGCACCGTGGTGGCTCATGCCTATAATTCCAGGACTTTGGGAGGCTGAGGCAGGTGGATCACTTGAGTCCAGGAGTTCGAGAACAGCCTGGGCAACATGGCAAAGCCTCATCTCTACAAAAAATACAAAACAACTACCTGGGCATGGTCCCACGAGCCTGGGCGCTTGGAGTCCCAGCTACTCAGGAGACTGAGATGGGAGGATCTCTTGAGCCCAAGAGGCAGAGGTTGCAGTGAGCCAAGATTGCACCACTGCATTCCAGCCTGGGTGACAAAGCAAGACTCTGTCTCAAAAATGAAAATAAAAAAAGTAAAGTAATTTTCCCCAAGCCAACGGTGAAATGTTCAAGGTTAGGAAAAGAAGGGAGATGTAAAATCAAACAACCTGGAAAATCCTCACACTGTATATCATTTCATAAACAATCAAAAGTTAAATGTTGAACCAGAGATCTCACTTCTCTGTTCTCTACACATTCTCTTCTCAAGAAACGGCTTTCCTAGCCTTCTGCTGAAACCCCTGGCCAAAGATAATCGATCTAAAAGAGGCCGCTTGGTTGGACCAATTTGGTCAAATAACCATCTTTAGAATAATCCTATTGGTCAATCAGAACTGCTTATTGGGGGAATTTGGCTTGGGGACTCTGGGATTCTCTGAAGATCAGGGAAGAGGCAGAAATGCTTGGTGCATGTGTGACTTAAGAAAATCACTCAGTTGAGAAGAGAAAAATAAATCAAGCTGACAGAGAGAAGCAGAGCCCCGAGGCCTCTTGGTGGCCTTCGGTTCAGAAACTGAGCCCTGTTCAGCCCCATGGGAGCCCCACTGTTATCTCTGCTCCTGGACTCTGTGAGACAAATTTTCCTTTTTGCCTAAACCAACTTGAGCAAATTGTGGCCAAATGGCCCCTGATAAATGCAAGTGTCAATTGTTATTTCTCACCTATCTGTGTGTGTGTGTGTGTTATGTGTGTGTGTACTGAGGGAGGGGCTATTTATTTAACCTTATTACAAAGGCCTTCCCCTTTGTATATGGAGATGATAAATTCTTTCTTACAAGTCGGTCCTGTCTTACGCACCAGCAGCATAAGCCGTGGCGTATCATTTCTGAGACACCCCAAAAGCCCTTTGCATTCTCTAAACTCCTCCTACTCTTAAAATTGTACCATTTTGGCCGGGCGAGGTGGCTCAAGCCTGTAATCCCAGCACTTTGGAGGGCCGAGACGGGCGGATCGCAAGGTCAGGAGATCAAGACCATCCTGGCTAACACGGTGAAACTCCGTCTCTACTAAAAAAAATACAAAAAACTAGCCGGGCATGGTGGTGGGCTCCTGTAGTCCTAGCTACTCGGGAGGCTGAGGCGGGAGAATGGCCTAAACCCAGGAGACGGAGCTTGCAGTGAGCTGAGATCTGGCCACTGCTCTCCAGCCTGGGCCACAGAGCGAGACTCCGTCTACAAAAAAAAAAAAAAAAAAAAAAAAAAAAAAAAAAAAAAAAAAAA
>NW_016817151.1:604697-642401 GCF_001698545.2 Rhinopithecus bieti | reverse complement strand
AAAAAAAAAAAAAAAAAAAAAAAAAAAAAAAAAAAAAAATTGTACCATTTCCATTTAATACTTGGGCTTAAATCTTGTCTTCCTGAAACACTGTTTCCTGGTGAACAGGTTCCTTATAAGCAGAGACTGGCCCTGTTCATATTTGAGTTCTCACTGCACATAGACTGGTATAAGAGTGGAACCTGGCAGGGACTCCAGCTGGAATAAATGAATCAAATGGGAAAACATGGTGAGGAGAGGAAGGTGTGGGCACCACACTCAGACGTCCTCAACTTCACCATTTTGGGCTCCATTAGTTTCAATCCTAGGTGAGTTGTAAGATGACAGTTACAAAGAATTGAAAATTCCTGAACTGGGTGACAGACTCTACATCTGTCTTTGCAGTTTCCATTTACTTTTACAAGCATTAATGCCACCTGGCCAGATTCATTTAAATGAACAGGAGCAGAAAGGTTTATGTGCGCAAGGGAATGGAAAGGCATAGAGGGGGAAGAAAAGAAAAAGAAAATTGCCAGGCAGAAAGGTGGAGTCATCTCAATGTCTCCCTCCTGCTGGCTCTCTTCACCACCCTTGCTCTATTTCATAAGTTTTATCGCCATCTTGACATTATCTAGATTATGATTTGAAATTCATTCAAGCAGACCAACTTGTGGTTATATTTGTAAAAATTGAAAAAACAAATTTAATTTCTTTCTTCAGGAAAAAACGAGCCTGATAAATACAACTAAGGGACTGTTCATGTGCACCCAGTGACTGGAACAAGCAGATGCATGGTTTTCATATCCATTCTCATAAAAGCTTGGAGGTTAGCCTCTCAACAGCACCCTGCAGGATTCCACACCATCTTTTCAAAGCACTTCACTAATGAGCTGCCATCATTTGTGCAAACAGCCTTGTGAGAAGGAGGAGGTTGTAGCTGTTCCATTTACAAATGAGAAGAGTGAGGTTTGAGGAAAATAGACAAGTTTTCCCAACTGTGCAGTAAACCCATATAGGGCCCGAAGCTCTGAGCTCCCTACACTTGATCCCATGAGCTTGCTTACTATCTGAAATGAGACTCCTTCAGACAATGAATTCTTAGATTCTGATGTGGCTAAAATGGGGTAGAATGAAGACAGAAATTCCACAAATGGAGATAGACTTAAAGCATATGATATACAACATCCATGGACTTACATCCAAGGCAAATACACAATTTTTTTTTCACATGGCTCATGGATAAAAGCTTTAAGAAAACTAATAGCAGTCTCAGGAATCATGTTCTTCCTAAAAAACATGAGTGGCACATTATTCTATGTGGATGTAGGCCCAAGGAGTATTTCTGTATGCTATTCTGGGTCTAGCACAGGATATGAGTTTAACTGGAACTGCTTTAATTCACATCTGGAATTTTCCAAAGAATAGTTCATTGACTAATTGGCCCCTTGAGTTAACAAACGGTTGCTATTTTGATGACTGGGTTTTTTCTATCTGTAACAACTTTTTTTACTCCGTTCAGTTCAACATACATTTATTGGGCAAGCAACAATGCTGGATATTGGGCAAGGCAAGAAAGGAGAGAGAAGTTGGAGAACAAAGATAAATAATATGCAGTCTGTTGCCTCTGGAAACATAAAGCCTATTTGCATAAATAACGGATTTAATTATAAGGCAAATGGAATGTGATACTATAAAGGAGCCAAAGATATGGGAAGGCATAGGAAGAAATAATGAGTGCTATAAAAGGTAATAGAAAGGGGCAAGAGGCAGGGAATTACAAGCCTTCAGAAAGGAGGCAGCCTCTGAGGTAGGCCAAGTAGAATGCATACAATGTCAATAGGTGAAGGAGAAAAGAGAATTCTAGGCAGAGGGAACAGGACAGAAAAGACACAGATGGAAGTAGAAAGGCTATGAGTGACTAAGTTGGAAGTGTGGGTTGAGGTCAGGTTGTGAAAGATCTTGAATTGAGTTCTGCAGGCAGTAAGGAGTCACTGAAGATGTTTGAGTAAGGGATCCAAGTGCTCCCCTGCCAGCCTGAAACAACTGGGTTACTTCTAATAAGCAATGAACTATTATCTTATGTAAATCACCCTATTTGGGGACCTCTTTGCTACATCAGCTTAGCCTTACCCCAACCAATAAAAAGGCCCTCATTTTACAAATGAGGAACCTGAAGCTTAGAGGAGACAAGTGACTTAACCAGCATCATATTACCATAACTCTACCATGTAGAACCAGGGCCAGACAGGAAATCTGGGCCTAGATATTCCATAGCCCCGAAAGATGTGATGATGGTGGCAGTGGTGGCAGTGGTGATGGTAACATGATGGTGATGATGGAGATTTTTGGTTTTTGATAAACTGGTATTTCAAGGTTTTGTTTTTATACCTCTTCTTTACATGTTTCTATTTCTTAATATAAAAGCATGGAACGGATTTGCCGTATAATCACTTTAATCAATTATCTGCGGTGATAACTTCCCTGCAACTTAATTGGCAAAGTTGTTTCCCAGACTAACAGTACTACGGCATCATCTAAAAGTCACCTCAAAAAGACAGAACAATTCATTAAAAACCACTAATGTCTGCAGGGTTTCAAGATGTAAAACGTTCATTTGGAGAATGAGAAGTCAACGCACACTGACTTTTGCCATCCGGGTTTGTCACGCTCTGTGTCTGTGGGATGACTCACATTGCTAAAGCCCAATTTTAATTAACATGCTTATTCTGTGCCGCTACTTCCATTCTAACAAATTAAATGTTTAAACAGCCAGTGCAAACATTTAGATCTGAGTCAAAATTGTTTGCACTCTGCCAGTTTAGGCATTTAATTTATTATAATCCTTTCTATAATACATACCTTGAAAGTCATTCTTTTGCACTGAAAAATATTGTTAGTATTTCAACTGATGCTGTTGAATCTGAGACTATCAGAATGTGATGTGAGAATGCAAACAAGGTCAATAAATGAGATAATAAATGAATGCTCATCTGTCCTAACTTCCTCAGTTGGCCAAGTGATAATAATGACAGGCACCAACTGAGGCCTGACTTTTGCCCCCATAATCTCTCTCTTGTGGAGAGATGCTGCAAGATGAGACAAGGATCTTGCAAGGCTCTTAAACGTTTCTTCTTAAGAGCCTTTCCTGGAATCTGACCTCTTCCTTCCTGCTGATGTTTTTTCAGCATATAGAATTTTGCTAGCTTTCAACAACTTCCCCTTCCCTGGGCTAAAGAAAGTGGAAATGCACTGGAAGAAAAGTTATTTTAAAAGTTTCATTGAAGCAATGCTGACTGCACCGATAAAGAGCCCAGGCAAGCAGCCGAAGAAGCTAGACAGAGGGGGAGGTTCCAGAGGAGTGACCCTGTTTGGCCCCAGGTGACCACAAGGTGGCAGTAAAGGTCTTCTTCACCCTCCCCATTGGCACCACCCTCCCAGGCCCTCGACCCCCAGACCCTGTGTCTCTTCCCCACTGTCTCCCAGGGAAACAAATGGATAAACCCAGATTTTAAAACTGACGTTTTATGTTTTAATAAAGTTAACTGTCTTTTATTGTGAATAACATGGAAACTGGAAAATGATTGAAAATTTCCCCCAATAGTTCTTGCTTGAAGAAAATGGAGCATGGCATTGGAACCAAGAGGAAAATATTGTAGAGTAATAGATGCTGGTCATGCAAACTCATTAGATCTCAGCTTCCTCATCTACAGAATGAAAGGTTAGGCTCCTCTCATCCCTGAGGTTTCTTCCAGTATCCTTCCAGAGAGAGTAGCATAGATCAAACTCATCCACCAAGGCAGAGGGGTCAGTTTCAGGAGACAGCAATTGGTTTGTTGCTGTGTGCTAATCAAGGTCACCTGCCACTGAAAACCTGAATGCATTCACTCTCTGGTTCTTCAGGCTTCCATCTCCTGCTCAGAAATCATTCAAGATCTTCCACAAAAGATTCCAGATTGTTTATACTTTGAGACTGAATTATATAGAGTCAAGCTCAGTCAGATTTTATAATGAAGCTATATCTACCCAAAAATTGGCTGGTGGAGGAAAGAAGGAAATCGTTGAATACAGCCAATTTATTGTTTCTGAAAGCAATCAACTCAGATCAATCCAGTTTTGTTTGCTTTTCCAAATAATGTAGGTCATTTAGACACACGACAGGGCTTTCTCCTAGAGCCAGCTAAAGGAACTACCCATTCAAAAGGGCTTTGCTAAATGAGAATGGATGCCTGCCCCTCAACACATGCTCACTATTTAAATACCAGGAGGGTTAACTGAGAACAGACAAAAGTCTTCCCATTGAACATCTATGCTGAGGCATTTTTAAATGTTTTTAATGTCTAAGAGTTGTAATTAAGTGAGGCATTAATTAGCTTTTCTAAAGCACTTTTTAAAAAGTTAATCATAATTAGCATTAATTAAATATTATGTGCCAGACAGTGTGCTAAGCCCATTATATGTATTCCCTCATCAATTCTTATTCCAACCCTATAAAGAAGGAACTGATACTTTCCCCATTTTATAGATGCAGAAAGTGAGGTTTCAGGAGATGAGGTCACCTACCCAGGGTCACACAGCTGAAAACCAGGTATGTATGCCTGATTGCAAAGTCCCAGCTCTCTTTTTTTTTTTTTTTTTTAGATGGCATCTCGCTCTGTCACCCAGGCTGGAGTGCAGTGGCACGATCTTGGCTCACTGTAAGCTCCGCCTCCCGGGTTCATGCCATTCTCCTGCCTCAGTCTCCTGAGTGGCTGGGACTACAGGTGCCCGCCATGCCCTATTTTTTTTTTTTTTTTTTTTTTTTTTTTTTTTGTAGACGGGTTTCCCATGGTAGCGGATGGTCTCGATCTCTGACCTGTGTTGCACCTCGGCCTCCCAATAAGTGGGATTACAGGCTTGAGCCGCCGCAAAAGCAAAGATCAGCATCCAGCTCTTGAAGGAAGTTTATCCAGCCCCACCTCTGTTTTGCATCTCTTCATAATCTTCGAGGATGATTTTTTTTTTTGAGATGGAGTCTTGCTCTATTGCCCAGGCTGGAGTGCAATGGTGCAATCTCAGCTTACTGCAACCTCCACCTCCCGGATTCAAGTGATTCTCCTGCCTCAGCCTCCCGAGTAGTTGGGATTACAGGCGCCCACCACCACACCTGGCTAATTTTTGTATTTTTAGTAGAGATGGGGTTTCACCATATTGGTCAGGCTGTTCTCGAACTCCTGACCCCAGGTGATCCACCTCTCTCAGCCTCCCAAAGTACTGTGATTACAGGCATGAGCCACTGCGCCCGGCTGATTCCTCTTTTTTACTGGCACCTGTGTCAGTATTACACATTTATAAGTATTTTAATATTTATAAAATGAGACCAACTCATCAAAAATTTGCAGAAGAAAGCCCCAATTCCTCATAGTGGAAAGAATACCAGGGTCACTTAGGGTTGCTCTCCATCTCTGTACCATTTATACAATGTGGCTGCTGGTCCCAGGCTCTGCATCAAATTTACTACCTAAGGAGATTCCACACTCTCAAGGAATCTACCACAGTGGCCTCAGCTATCTTTGAACTGCCTTTCCTCTTGTCTTAATGCTCAGTGAACACAGAGAACAGTCAACTTTTCCTTCTGATTCTGAACTTGAGGGCAATCAACAAAACACACGATATTTTCTTTTTTTTGAGACAGAGTCTTGCTCCATCTCCCAGGCTGGAGTGCAATGGCACGATCTCAGCTCACTGCAACCTCCGCCTCCTGGGTTCAAGAGATTCTCCTGCCTTAGCCTCCTGAGTACAGGGATTACAGGTGCACACCACCATGCCTGGTTAATTTTTGTATTTTTAGTAGAGACGAGGTTTCACCATGTTGGTCAGGCTGGTCTCAAACTCCTGACCTCGTGATCCACCGGCCTCAGCCTCCCAAAGTGCTGGGATTACAGGCATAAGCCACCACGCCCGGCTGAAAACACACAATTCTTAAGCAAGATATGACTTCAAGAGGTCCTCCAATCCTGTCTTCTGCTTCCAGATAGGGACTATATAACTAAAAACAAAAAATCACCAAATATGAACAACCATCACTAACTTTTTTGGACATTTACGAGAGTGCAAAGGGTTCTGCCTGCATCAGCTCATTGTACAGTGGGGGAGTTTGAGGCACAGAGAGGAGAAGTGACTTTCCCAAAGCCATACAACTAGGCAAGGGTACAGGTGGAATTAGAATCAACTGTCGCCTGAATTTTATTTGCTAAATCTCTGTTCCTTCTCCCTGACCTAGGTTGATGTGGGGAAGACAGGAGCAGGCACCTGGAATTGTAGAATCATGGGCAAAGCACCAAAATGGTAGTAAACACGGGTTCCCGAGCCACCTTTGCCTCTAACTGGTTGGGTTTCTTTAGGTGAGCCATGCCTGGGCTTCAGTTTCCTCACCCTCAAATTTCCCTAAGGGCCTTTTTTTTTAACTCTAAACTTCCAGGATTTGGGTTCAACAAGGTTAGTTGGGAGAAAAGCAGGGCAGAAATGTAGCAAGTTGGGAAACCAGCGGACCAGCTGGTGGCCACAGTTGTCCTGTTCATTCTGCTCGAATTCCTCACCAGTCAGTGACTTTTCCTCCCATTCTCCACATTATGCATTCACATCAGACCTCTGTTTTATCTTCAGCATGTTAGTATTACACATTTTTATTTTGCCAGTTATCTCTTCTATTAACCCGGGCACTCTGCAAAATGACTTGTCATTAATAACGTGAACTGGCTTTTTCAGTTTAGACGGAAAGGAAGATACGGAATTGAAGGAACCGTGTTATCTAATGCATTTTCAAAGAGATTTGTTTGGAGAGAGCGCTTGTTAGATATACCTAAGCAGAGAGCATCAAATCTTCGACAAAATATATATTCAAAATATTACATAGAGGACTTTTAGGGATTAGAGTCTATCAGCATGCATTCCTTCAAATTTTCTGATGAAATTTTAGCAGCAACTATATTAGAATCTTATAATCACATTCACAAATGCCAGCGCCCAGATCACAAATGCCATCCCTAGTGGATATGGATTTGAGGATTTTTTTTTTTCAGGAAGGTATTGTTAGCTTTAGGGTCTAGTCTGCTTGCTTATCTTTTTAAAGAGAAGCACAGAATTTTAGAATTGGGAGAGTCCAGATAGATTATTCCCAATCTCCCTGTTCTATAGATTAGAAAATTGCACCCGAGCACAGGAATGTCCCAAGGTCATACACGACCATGCACAGCCAGGACTCATACCAGCTGCTTGATTCCTAGTCCCTCACTTCTACCCTTATGCCAACTGTCATATTCTGCAAAAGGACAGAACCAGAAACAAAGGAGCATCAGAAGACTATGTCACAAATCAAATGATCTCTGAGCCAGAGATGGATGTCCCACAGTGCTCAATCAGAGCTTCAGAAAAGGGTAAATAGATCCGATATAGGGAACCTCTGTAGACCATGGGGAGCAACTGGGGAGGGCTAAGCTAGTAACTCATGCCCCAGGGGCAGAGGCCAAGCCTGGTGATTGACTTGGGAGCAGAGATTTATGTGGAATATGCCTCATATAAAGATATTGACAGGACTTTGACAGGTAATGCAATGAGGAAAGAATGAGCTGTGGGGTCATGGGAGCTTTGATTGGGAATCCCAGCTCTGTCTCTCACTGCCTATGACTTTAGACAGTTACCTTGCTTCATGTCTCTGAGCCTCAGTGACCCCATCTGCAAACTCAGACATCTTTGTGTGCTGTATAATGCTGTGAATGTGTAAATTTTAATACTCTGGCTTACATTTGTAAGTATGTATTTATGATACAGTCATAACTGGCCAACAAATCACAATTTGCACCCTTTCCAGGGACACAAGCAGCAAACTGACTCAGGGAAATAGGGCCTGGGCTTGAACTCCTACAACCAAAGTGGCTACAAATTATGCAGTGTGGGCATGGGTTCCTGTCCAAACTTTCCATTCCACCAATCCACGATTCTGCCTATGTTTGTTTACATTGATTCAAACCCCATCAGAGCAGGGAAGACACTGCTGCTATTGAAGGGGAGGCCCAAGACTGGCAGAGGGGATGCACTGAACAGCCCCTGTGGGTACGGAGGAGAGGGCAGCCAGAGCAGTCTGCCCTGGGAAGGCTGGAAAGAACCTGCCACAGGTTTGGAGAGGCAGGCAAAAGACGGCTGCCCTTTCCAAAAGCATGCACCCTCCAAGGCCTGCCAAAAGGTCAGCTTACCATGGAGGACCCGAAGTGAGCCCAGAGCCTTTTAGGGACACATCTGCCATTCATGTGTAATGTAACTGGATCAACTCTGAAACCAAGAGGCCTTAACTGCAGGCTTGTCTTATCTGGAGGGAGATAATGAGGAGGAAGAAAAGGCCAATGAAAACAGAAAGTTCAGATAAAAAGCCCAGAAACAGACTAGGTCGTGCCAGGTTTATTGTCATGGAAGAACCATTTCTCCAAGAGTGAAAAACTTGCAGTCCAGTTGCTGAACAAACTAACCTGTGGATTGTTTTACCTTCCTGGCCTCAGTTACCTCCCTAGATCTTGGTTCACCTCCCTGGGCCTAGGTTAACCTCCCTGAGTCTCTCTTGGTTATCTTTTGACTCTAACACCAGAGATTTCCCGGACTCTAAGTGGTAAGAAACATACAGAAAGTAAACTAAATAACAAGTTTCCTTGAAATATTAATCAATCATGTTTTCCTTTTTATGATTCGCTTTTGAGTCAGTCAGAGGCATTCATGTGGCCTCAAGGAGAATTAGGAATGCTTTAGTGGGAAGGCAAAAGGAAGAAAATATTTTTTTTGCTTTCAAAATAAGCCTTTCAGAGCTCAAAGTGAAGCCCTGGGGGAAGCTGGGGAGAGTTTTCATTATAACCATGTATGGAAAGAAGAGAAGTGCTGTCCACTAGGTGACAGTTACACTGGACTGGGATGGGAATAAAGACCCAGGATGAGATGGGGGATGGGGTTGAGAGGAGGACAACAGACCTGGTGAGCAGGGAGGACACCCCAGGGAAAGAAGGAGTCCTTATGATAAGGGACCAGAACTGGAAGCCTCATGACAGCCAAGTCATTCATTTTTTGGGTTTTGATTTATGTTTTTGAGGCAGGGTCTTGCTCTGTCACCCAGGCTGGAGTGCAGCGGCACAATCTCAGCTCATGGAAATCTCCACCTCCTAGGCTCAAGCTATCCTCCCACCTCAGCCTCCCAAGTAGCTAAGACTACAGGTGTGAGCCACCATGCCCAGTTAATTTTTGTATTTTTGGTAGAGACGAGGTTTCACTGTGTTGCCCAGGCTGGTCTTCAATTCCTGACCTCAAGCGACCTGTTCGCCTCAGCCTCTCAAAGTGCCAGGATTACAGGTGTGAGCCACTGGAAGTCTCAAGACAGCCAAGTCATCCTTGACTCGTGTCCTCACTCACACCCCCACATACACTCCATCAGAAGAGCCTTTTCTGCCTACAGAATGCATCCAGAATCTAATCACTTCTCACCACTTCTGCTCCTACCACCCTGGTGCCAGCCACCAGCACCTCTCACCTGGTTTATTACACACCTCCCAGTGGGTCTCCATGCACCTGTCCTACCCTCATCTCTTCTCTCACCACTGTTGGAGCTGTTTGCCATGTAAGTCAGATCCTGTGATTCCTCTGCTCCAATCCTATGACAACTCCCCATCTCAAGCATCCTCAAAGCAAAGCCTCCCAGATCCTACCAGGATAGGGCTCCTGTGACCTCTGTCACCTCCTGTCATCCTTGCTGCTCCTTGAACATGCCT
The DNA here is from genome assembly GCF_001698545.2 of Rhinopithecus bieti. NCBI lineage: Eukaryota > Metazoa > Chordata > Mammalia > Primates > Cercopithecidae > Rhinopithecus > Rhinopithecus bieti. Next base: position 632,643 of record NW_016817151.1, on the reverse strand, counting down.
GACACTCTCCCACTGAGGGCCTCTGCATGAACCCTCTGCTCCACGGACGCTCCAGCCATCCTCATGGCTGCCTTCCTCTCCTCCCCAATCCCTGCTTAAGCTCACTTTTTCACCCTACTGCCTCACAAACACCCCCGACTGGTCTTGCACAAATTGCCTTCTAAGATATTACATAAGAATTTATTATATTTAGCCCTCCTTGTCTATCTCCTCTACTAGAATATAAGCTCCATGAGGACAGATATCTTTGTTTTATTCACTGATGTAGCTCAAGTACCTAAAAGAGTGCCTAGAAGGTGCTCAATAAATATTTGTTGAATGAATGAATGAATGAATGAATGAATGAATGAATGAAACCATCCCCACCTACTGAGCAATGTCTATGTAGTCCAGGCTGAATGGCCCAGCAGCCACTGTTGGGTGAATCTTCAATCAATAGTTGCCTATGGACAGTCCAACAGCTGCCCATGGACTGTCCAGCTGGACCTTGGGTCCACCTGGACTCCAAGACTTTTCTGAGCCTCATCCAAACTTGCCCCATATGGATATTCCCCCTTTAACTGCTAAGGAGGCTGTAGTGGTGACAAGGGAAACACTGAATAGTGGTGAAGCCCACCCGATGGCTAAAGATCTGATAGTGTTCTTTTGTTCTCTTTTATGCAGCAAAATTGTATTGAATGTGGAAACCAGTAGTGCTCAGACCTTGGAGAATTTTTTTTAATGAGTCCATACTAGAATATGTAAATAACTCTTATAAATCAATAAGAAAAATACAGAAAACCCAATAGAAAAATGGACAAATGACTTAGATCCTTCACAAAAGATGATCTCCAGATACCAAATACAGCAAATTGGTTAATTAATCATAAGAGAATTGCTAACCAAAACTACAATGCAGTACACCCATCAGAATGCCAAAAGTAAAACGTAGGAAATTTGTGTTGGCGAGGAAGCAGGACAACTGCAACTCTCAAACACAGCTGGTGGAAGTGTAGTTGTACAACTACTTTGGAAACCATTTGGCAGAATCCACTGAAGCTGAACATACTCATACCATATGACCCAGCAATTCTACTCCTAGGTATACACCCAGCAGAAATGCTTCTATATGCTCATTACAGAAATGAACTTGAATGCTCACAGCAACACTATTTATAAAGCATAAAGCTGGAAACTACCTAAATACTCATCAACAGTAGAACAAATAAATTATGCTTTATGCATGCAATGAAATTTTTTAAATGGCCTATATCTACACACAAATATATGAATGCCTCTCACAAAAGTCAGACAGGAAAGAGTACATACTGTACGACTTCATTTGTGTAAATTACGAAACAGGTGAAATAATCTATCGTACTAAAAGTTAGGATGGTGATTATCCTGGTGAGAGTAGTGACCATAGGGGTTTCTTAGGGTGCTGGTAGTGCTGTTTCTTGATTGGAATGTTGGTTGCATAGGAGTGTTCATGAAAATTCATCCAGGTCAATATACATACTATGTGTACTTTTTGTGTAAGCATTATATTATATTTGGAATTTACTCTTTTTTTTTTTTTTTTTTTTTTTTTTTGTGACAGAGTCCTGCTCTGTCACCCAGGCTGGAGTACAATGGCATGGTCTTGGCTCACTGCAACCTCCGCCTTCCAGGTTCAAGCAATTCCCCTGCCTCAGCCTCCCGAGTAGCTGGAACTGCAGGCACATGCCACCATGCCTGGCTAATTTTTGTATTTTTAGTAGAGACAGGGTTTCTCCATGTTGGCCAGGCTGGTCTCAAACTCCTGACCTCGGGTGATCCACCCTTGTCGGCCTCCAAAAGTGCTGGGATTACAGGCATTAGCCACTATGCCTGGCCTCAAGGAATTTACTTCCAATGAGGGAGACAGACACATGAGCCATTCCTCACGTTGTAAGGTGGAACAAAGTAGGTGAAAAGCAGAAATGGAAGCCATGTGCTATGAAAGCCAAGAGGGACAGAATTCACTCTGACTTGGAGATGCAGTTCATGAAGAAAGTTGGGCTTTGGGAAAAAAAGTTGAATAAATGAATGGAGAACAATCCAGGCAGAGCAGAGACCAGAAACACAATACCAAGCATTCCTCATTTGAGGGCTGAGAGAAAAGCTTAGAAGCCAGAACTTGAGGGAGTGGGGAGGGAGGGGGAAGGAAGGGAGCACCCCAAGGGCTCTACCTTTCCTACCTCAACACATTGCCCTGTGTTGACTTTAGCTTTTCTCTAACTGACTTCTACAGAACCACAGTATGTTCACAAGTATTAACAAAATCATTGCATGGCCAAAGACATTAAGAAAACACTGCACACTAGATCCTCTCGGAGATTCATAATACACCTTAGCATATTAAAAACTTGTAACATCCTGCAGTCATGAAGCCTACTGAATTCAGTGTTTCTCAAATTTAGTTCACTGTGGAACTAAATTTTCTCTCTCTTTTTCTTTTCTTTTCTTTCTTTCTTTCTTTTTCTTTCTTTTTTTCTTCCTTTGTTTTTGAACGCATATTAAGATGCCATCTGGTCACACCTAGGGTAATGCCAGCTCCAGTAATGAAGAAATCCCGATTTTTTTCAGTGCCTTCCACAATAAAAATTTCCTGCTTAATGACATGGTACTATTAGTGAAATGCAGGAGTCACTTGTCAGTGGGTGGCCATCCACAGTGATTCAAGGCCCAGGTTTCTTCCATTTGGTGACTTTTCCATTGCCTGGGACTCAGAATTTTTAGCATCCTAGTCAGCAGATGGGGAATACAGAATGGAAAAGTAGGCTCGCTTCTTGACCACCTTAACCATTGATAAGAATACTAGTTACATGTCCCCATCTGGACACAAATGCATTTGGGAAACGTAGTCCATGGCTGGGCAGTTATTCTATGGTATTAGAGAATACAAATTTTGTTGTGGTTTTTCTGCCACATCCAGTAACTGAATATATTCCCTAAGCCATTGCTTTTTGTCATCGCACCTTTAATCATACCATTCTTTTTACCTAGAAAGTCCCTTCCTTTCCCATAAATACTTTCTCCAACTGGCAAATTCTTACCCTCCTCTTACCCTCTTTTCTGACCTTGACCTTGTTGATCTTCTCTGTGTACCCACATGACTTTGGTGAGAGGTCATCAAAACCTTGTGTCTATTTCCAATCAGAAGAAGAACCCTCTATGGGCAAGGTCGCTACCTCAGATACCTTCATATCCCCAGTGGCCAGAGCTGTGCCTGATAAAACAGGGCACAATAAATAGAGTGGGAAGGAGGGAGGGAGGGAGGGAAGGAAGGAAGAAGGGAGGGAGGAAGGGAGGGAACTATGGCATATGACGGAATATAGTAGGAGGATGCTGCCCCCTCCAATCTGTTTTTCTGTAATTAACAAGGGCAAAGGGGCTTTTTATAAGAGTTTTGCTCCTCTTAGGAGCCCAGGGGTTAGACATATGCTACTATAGGCAATTTATGCTCTAATCCTTTTCTCTGAGTGTTTTTTTGTAGGGTTAAACTTTGCAAATTTAACAGCATGCAAATTTGCACCCTTTTGCTCATTCAATCTCAGGATTGACACTAACGTAAACAATTATTGAAGTCCCATATCTAGAAGATGCCTGGGTAAATGTTTTGGTCTGAATGCAGTCAAGCTGTACTTGATGGTATATAATTTAAAATAACATAATTAAAATGGGTAAGAAAAATCCAGACAAGCCAGGCACAGTGACTCACGCCTGCAATCCCAGTACTTTGGAAGGCAGAAGTGGGTGGATCACCTGAGGTCAGGAGTTCGAGACCAGCCTGGCTAACATGCTGAAACCCTGTCTCTACTGAAAAAAAAATTAGCCGGGCGTGGTGGCGTGCACCTGTAACCCCAGCTACTCGGGGCGCTGAGACAGGAGAATTGCTTGAACCCAGGAGGCAGAGGTTGCAGTGAGCCGAGATCGCGCCACTGCACTCCAGTCTGGGTGAGAAAGCAAGACTCTATCTCCAAAAAAAAAAAAAAAGAAAAGAAAAGAAAATCCTGGACAAGATTTACTGCTCTAAAATAAACTTTAAAATGCAGTCTCACAATCTTTTTATTGATATTCTCAAGATAAAATATTATTTCCAGACAGATTCATCAGTCTTTCTTCACTGAAAACCAGAGGAGGCACCTGCCACCCACCTGACTCCAGGAGCCTGAGTCAAAGTTCAGTCTGCACAGCTCAGGCAGGACTTGAACCCAGAACCACAGAGTGAGCCCTTGTCAGCTGTGCTGAGTAAGAAATGAGAAATGTTGCAGGTCCTGAGGTAGGGTAGGTGGACAGTGGGATTCCTGAAGCATTCCACACCACCTGGCAGGAAGAACAAATCAAATCCCTGGTTTTAGCACTGACTTTTCTCTAAGACACACAATAAACAAGTTACTTAATCTTTGCTGTCCTTATTTTCGTTATCTTTAAAAAGGGACTAACTATATCAGTCCTCCCTTACCACCTCAGAGTGTTGCAAAACAAATCAGACCAGACATTTACATTAAGCCAAGAGTGACCAGGAAGAGGGAAAATGTCCAGACATCCTTGCTACCCTGGAGTTGTATGTCTTCCAGACAGGGGTGCTGCCTCACCCTAGGGTGTCCCTTCTGGCATCTCAGGTATTGCCCAACCACACAAAAACAGAAGATCTGCCATGAACAAGAGCTGGAGCCTGAGCTGGTGAATGTCCCACAGCCTCAACAGTGGATCTGTGTTTGGCCAGGGTGTCATGGGGGCTATTGCTGATAACAATGGCCTTAGTATCTGATCCCACATTTCTCATCTTTACCAGACTTTAGACAGAGCCATCCCTCTAAAAGCCAGTTTGGTCTGATGCTTGATGCCTTGTTTTCAGCAGCTTTCTTCCCAAGACATGCTGGCTTCATTGATAAGTGTTGCTAGCTCTTTATCGACATCATTTTAGAAAAGGTTGCCAAGGCAACAGGATTCAGGAATGATTCTCATTACTGTACAGTTCCCAACAAATGAGTGTCTGTGTGTATGTGGTCTCAACCAGTATTAGCACTCCCCTCTCCAAGCTCAATCGTCAACACTTACAGTTTGCAGCACACAATTCAACATGTAATTACATATTGTCTCTTAGCAATTATACATTGTCTTAGTGAACAATGCAGCTGTGGGCACCCATGGCAGCTCACATTAACACCTCCTACATTAACATCCTCCTTCACTGATGGGCCAATAATACACATTTGTAGAAGCCATAAAGAAAACCAAGATATTCACAGAAACATATTTATAGACCAAACTTAAACTCTGACTTCTGAACACTGCCTCAGTTTCCATCATGTAGGACCTTATGGTTCTCACTGCTGGAATTGGCCAAACTGTAATTGTTTTGTTCTACCCATTGATTTCCCAAGAAGGAAATATCAATACTCTCAGTGTAACCAGGTTTTGACAAAGACCAAGTGAGCCCATTCAAACTGAGACAAATTCCTATATATTTTCTAAAACTATGGAATAGGAGTGAAACCACAATGTCAGATAGTCTCCAGCTTCAAACCAGGTGCTTCACTTCGAAGATGTCCCTGCTCTGTACCCAGAACTATAAAACCCACACCAATCTCTTAGAAATGTCAGACTTGGCCAGGCGCAGTGACTCATGCCTGTAATCCCAGCACTTTGGGAGGCCGAGGCGGGCGGTCATGAGGTTAGAAGATGAAGACCATCCTGGCTAACATGGTGAAATCCCGTCTCTAATAAAATACAAAAAATTAGCCAGACATGGTGGCTGGCGCCTGTAGTCCCAGCTACTCGGGAGGCTGAGGCAGGAGAATGGCGTGAACCAGGGAGGCGGAGCTTGCAGTGAGCCGAGATCGCACAACCGCACTCCAGCCTGGGTGACAGCGAGATTCCGTTTCCAAAAGAAAAAAGAAAAAAAGAAAAAGAAATGTCAGGCTTTACTTTTCCTCTCCTCTAAGCTGTGAAGGAAATCCATAGTGACAGTAGAGTTGAAGGGGGAAAATATAAATAATTTAAAATCTCTAGGTGGGTTATAACATATAACTCTTCCTCTCTCTCATCTCCTCCTTTCCTCCCCCAAAAAACTTTAGAGGAGATAACTGGATTACAGGAGGTCTGGGATTGTAAGCACTGAGTTGCATTGTAAAAGAATTGGTGGCTCCAGGTCATTTTAATCAAGTTGCATGTCAGCTTGCAAATTTTCCAAATTAGCTGTAGCTGGAGGAGAGCAAGGTGCCTTTCTTTCCTATAGAATCAAAACAGATTGTTGTGACATGTTCTCAGTCATAATGACAGATTGGAGCCACTGTTTGTGGTACAAGTCAGAAAACAAAGCAACTTTTTTTTCCCAAACATTGTAACACTTGATTGATTTGAGATTTGGGCATCTCCCAGCTTGTCAGTGATGTTGATGGAGTTTGCAAAAATCTTAAAAGCCAGATGCAGACACTGAGACTGATTTAAAGACTGGAAAAGGAAGCCTCTTGGTCTTGAGGGCAAGTTTTAGGGATGCTTAGTTTGGAAGCTGTTCAAATGTTGTTCCCTTGAAAAGAGAGGGTAATAGAAAAGGAATATTTGGCACTCCCTCATCCCAGGCAGCACTCTGCTTCTGAAACAGGAATACTCCTACAAATAAAAGCTATACGAGCCATCCTGAATAAGACCAGCTCTGCACATCAAACCAATGGATCATGCCCAGCCTGGGGTCTGTGTATCCCCCAATCAGTCCATGCAAAGGTCGGTCCTACATCACATCTCACCAGAATGGCTGAGGCACAGAAGATTGGTTTTCACGAACCAGGCAGGAAGGGTTTTAGACCTGTCATTCATCTTCAAGTCACCCAGTAAACAACACACCTTAAGAGTATGGTTCCTGAATCCATAAATAGAATATTGAATTAATATTTGCATAATGCAAGGGAGGAAACAGGAAGCCAGGGAATGAACAATGATGGGATTAGCCAGAACAATCCCTTAAAATGCCAACAAACCCAAAAATAAACAAGCACCTCCCACATTCTCAGTATCTCAGTTTCCTTTACCAACTATTTCTTATTTTCTTCTTAAACCCACACCTTGCCTTAGTCCAGCTTTGAGGTCCACCTCCTCCCCCAGAGAACTTAGAGACAAGACAATAAGTGGCGTTTTCAGAAAAAGAATAGAAAATAGGGAATGGGCTGGCCGCAGTGGCTCACACCTATAATCCCAGCACTCTGGGAGGCCAAGGCAGGCCAATCATGAGGACAAGAAATCGAGACCAGCCTGGCCAACACGGTGAAACCCCATCTCTACTGAAAATACAAAACATGAGCTGGGTGTGGTGGCGGGCGCCTGTAGTCCCAGCTATTCGGGACGCTGAGGCAGGAGAATCACTTGACCCCGGGAGGTGGAGGTTGCAGTGAGCTGAGATTGCACCACTGCACTCCAGCCTGGTGACAGAGCAAGACTCCGTCTCAAAAAGAAAAGAAAAAAGAAAATATGGAAATAATGCATTGAGCCCAAGGTTGGTGGATCTTGTTATGAAAAGAGGAAGAGATGCCAAGGGAATGAGAGAGAAACAGTTCAGAAGTATGATGAGAACACAGAGCATTGAATGTCATGGAGGCCCTCTGGGGAAAGAGCTTCAAGGAAGATGGATTGCTAAGAGCACCCAAGACTACAGAGTATTAAGGGAGGGGCACTGTGCAACTTGACCGTTGGAGAGACGCCCCTGATGTTGGGGTGCCATCTGAATAAGAAGCCAGGTAAGGTCACCACTGAGGAGGTGTAAGCTGCCCCAGGGATATGCCCCAGATAATACTGGTGGCAGATGAGGATGACTGGTAAAGAAGCTCACCAGTGAAAAGAAGTAGAACTGGGGGAGCGGGTCAAGTGTGTGTCTGAAAGCTGAGAAGGGCCAGTGGATAAAAAGAGAAACAATCCAGACTACAGGAAAGAACACAGGGTCTCAACTGAAATGATGACCTCCAAGGCTGGCTCTGTTGAGGAAAACGTCCACCTCATCTTCTGAAACTGGAAAGTGGAGGGCAGGGGAGGTGACAAACCAGAGACATATTGGAGTGGAGCGGAGATGGCCAGAGATCACTCCAGTGGGCCTGTCTTCTCGTGACCATCCACCTAGTTGGGATGGGGTAGGGAGCATCTGAAGAGAAGGGAGGACATTTGCAAGCATCTTGGATAGAACAGAATGGAAGGGGAAAGGAGACAAGGGAAAGTTTTAGGCAGACGATGGGAATTGGATGAAGAATCAAAGCGAGCTGGGTAGGAGAATAAATGCATTAAAACCCCCGAAAAGTCAGCAGTGGAAAGTATTCTCAAGCTCTCTCTTCCTTCCTACGCTGGCCTAAAACGAGGCCACAGTCCAATCAGGCCTCCTAATATTCAGTAAGATCAGCAGTGTGTAGGCTGCTCCTTGGGGCTCAAGTCCTAGACTCAAGGCTTAATGAGTCACCTGCTCTATATTTTCCACTTCAGGCCTTTGGCTTTCTGGGACCTTGGTCCACTCAGCTGCAAAATTGACTTACAGGATCATGTCAATCGCCAGATGCTGCAGAGCAGAGCAGCAGGTCCAGCTTCTGCAGGTAAATGAACTGTCTGAAAGGGAATGAGCAGTGATTTCCCAGGGAGTCCCTTCTGCAATGTCGTTATAATGTCAGCTTTTGACAGCACAATGGTTTCAGTGAAAGGCTCTGGAGCATCCCCTGAAAGTGCCTAAGCTTTATTAAAATGATGTCAGGGCATGCTACATTTCACGTCTCACACACATGAAAACCCCACAGTGGGAGGACTCAGTTGCTCAAGCTACCATAATGCCTACACCCCTATGTGCATGTGGCCTATAGCATCCCCCATGACCCCTTGAGAAATTTCAGAATAAAGACAGTCAGTCTTGAGCTCAGAGAGTTGTAGTCTGTCAGTCCAGAGGGGCGTCTTCTCAGCATTAGCTCCAAACCCCAGCATTTGTGTATCCGTGAAGTTGTACCTTTCATTTCTTCCACATTCTTCTCCAGTCAATAGGTCATGGCACATGGTGCCTCTGGGCCTGGTAAGTTCTGGTATGTTTTGTTGAGAGCATTCTCTTTGGCCTCTACTAGAAGCTTGGCACACTTTATCTCATGTTATCTTTATTTCATGAGGTTGATGTCATCATCCCCCCTCCTTTTTTTTTCTTTTTTGAGATGAAGTCTTGCTCTGTCGACCAGGCTGGGGTTCATTGGCACCATCATAACTCACTGAAGCCTCGACTTCCCAGGCACAATCAAGTAACACCCTCCACCTCAGTCTCCCAGATAGCTAGGACTACAGGCATGCACCACCACACCTGGCTAATTTTTTAAATTTTTTGTAGAGATGAGGGTCTTGTTGCCCAAGCTGGTCTCAAACTCCTGGCCTCAAGCAATCCTCCTGTCTCAGCCTCCCAATGTGGTAGGATTATAGGTGTGAGCCACTGTGCAGTCCAATCCCCATTTTTACAGATAGGAAAATCAAAGCTCAAGGAGATTGAGTTACTGGCCATGATCACACAGCCAGTTGTTGAAGAATTTGAACCAATGTCTCTGTGACTCCAGAGTGCCTACTCTGACCCTGGTGACACTCCAGAATCATCATATGATGGGGCATGAACTGTCACTGAGAACACAGGATGGGATCCCATTCTCTGTCGGGGCAGTGAGGCCAGCACCATCTGCACCCCGGGAGCACCACAGCCTCATCCAGAGGATAAATCTAGAAAGGTTCCCTGTCTGTACTCTCCCAGGGCCCCAAAGTCATCAGCATCTGCCTAAGGAAGCTGACAGGGGGAGCAGATGTGGAGTGTGAGCAAGAATAGTTTGCACGTCCATCCCTGATTCCCTGATGTATTGGCATAACTTTCCCAGTATCCCAGGGTAACTGTGAGCAGCCCCAGCCAACTGGACCTGGGTGCTTCTACCCCCCGGCTTCCCTGGCTCATATATTCTCTCTCAGTTGACACTGACAGCACTCCAGGGATGCTGCCCCCACCCAGGGCTTGGCCCCTGTGTCTTCACAAGCAGGGGCTGGAGGAGATAATAAAACAGCATGCAGTGATCCTTTAAAACAGCATCCTCTCTAACCTTCACAGCAACCCCGAGGCCATTATAATCCCCGTTTAATGATGAAGAAACTGAGTCTCACAATGGTGGGATCACTTGCCAATGTCCCCCAGCTGGTCAGTGATGGAGCCAGGATTTGATTCTGTAATTCTCTGCTCCAAAGCCTGGGCTCCCACCCAGGCCCACACTCCAGTTCTCCCCATGGACTTGTCAGAGAAGACAATTTAGCTCAGAGATTTGACCTTAGTTCTGCAAGAAGCTAGACTGCCTTGATCACCTCATCAATATCTGCATCAACCAGTCAGCAAGTGTTTCTTTGGATTTTTTTTGCTTGTTTGCTTTTCTTTTTCTTTTTCTTTTACAACTGTTGGTTTGTCTTTGAGACAAGGTCTTGCTCTGTTACCCAGGCTAGATAGAGTACAGTGGTGTGATCATAGCTCACTGCAGCCTTGAACTCCTAGGCTCAAGCACTCCTCCTGCCTCAGCCTCCCAAGTATCTGGGACTACACACGTGCACCACCACACATGGCTAATTTTTCAGTTTTTTGTAGAGATGGGTTCTCGCTATGTTGCCCAGGTTGGTCTGGAACTCCTGGGCTCAAGTGATCTTCCCACCTCAGCCTCTCAAAGTGCTAGGAATACATGTGAGAGCCACTGCAGCTGGCCAAACAAGTGTTTGTTTTTGTTTGTTTGTGATGGAGTCTTGCTGTGTCGCCAGTCTGGAGTGCAGTGGCATGAGATCTCAGCTCATTGCAACCTCTGCCTCCCGGGTTCAAGCGATTCTCCTGCCTCAACCTCCCAAATAGCTGGGACTACAGGCACATGCCACCACACCCAGCTGATTTTTTTATTTTTAGTAAAGACAGAGTTTTACCATGTTGGCCAGAATGGTCTTGATCTCTTGACTTCATGTTCCACCCCTAGCATCCAAAGTGCTAGGATTATAAGTGTTTTTTAAAGCACCTTCCAGGCTATGAGGGGAACCAAAAGGAAATATGGGTGTATTACCTATCCCTAAAGAGCTCACAGTAGGGAAGGGAGGGGAGGCAGAGGGAGGGGAGGGGAGACAGAGGAGGGAAAAGATGGCATACAAGAAACAAGAAACAAAAGAAAATGAAACCACAGGCTGGCCCTGGCCCTACGGAATGCAGTGCCGGGGGAGGAAGCTGAGGCAGGGGCAGGGGGAAAAGGGAGATGGGCCTGGAAATCCAGCAGTATTTGGATATGTGGAGGGGTGGGAAGGGTTGGGGATGCAAGCAGGGCTGGAAGAGGGCCTTCCTTCTGGGGAAAGGGGCTATGACCCAGGGAGGGAGCTGGCTTTGCAGGGAGTGGTGGAGATGGGAGTGTTCAGAGAGAAAGACAGGGACAAAAGGTAAAGAACATAAAAATAAAAAAATAATGGTGAAGGTGGAGACAAGGAATGGTAAGGAAGGAAAGAGAGGAAAATGGAAGATGGGGCGGCAACCCTTGGCAAAGGCACAGGGGGACACAGGGGAGCTCATAGTTAGGAGTCTGCACACTCAGGCCTCTGGTAGTAAGGAAAAAGAAGGCCCTTGAGAACCTCCGCCCTAGTCTTTTGAAAAGAGTTCAGGGCAAGTGGGAGGAAGGTGTCTGGGACTAGTACTGCAGTGGCCTGGATGATGGATTTCTCAGCAGCTGCCTTCTAAGAGTGGGGGCTGCGTGCCCTATCAGTACCTTTCAGGCTGCAGGGCGGTGGCCAGTGGAGTGTCCCCTGGGCAAGGCCAATGCAGCAAGGCTGGCACTCTGGTGACTCAGGAGAGCTAATGCGGCTCGCAGAAAGGCCTGAAGACACCAAGATGGTGGGCACTCCTTGGCCAATGCAGAGAGCAGAGGAGTTGGAGTAAGGGCTGAACTCCATGAATCCACCCTCGCCTGGCAATAGCTCAGCAGAGAAACTAAGGGGAAAATCCTGAAAGCCTCAAACTCCATGCTCCTGTGCTCCCTGGAAAATTGCAGACACAGAAGGGGAGCTCCAAACATGACTGCGTGGAGGGACAGACTCTGCTGACATAACAGAGATAATGGCCTGGGACATGGATGGGAGGGATGAGAGAGGGGCAGCTTCACAGCTGACATGATTCAAAACTTAATTCGCGTTATTTCCATGTTGAGTTTAGGCTAAACCTCCAGATTAGCCTAAAATACAAGATATGAAAATATAATTTTTTGTGTTTGAAACTTGCCTAAACTTTAACATACACTTTGTGGCCAAAAGAGAGGGAGAAACAGAGAGAGAGAGAGAGAGAGAGAGAGAGAGAGAGAGAGAGGCATTTTTTCTTCAGGACGAATGGCTAGCATTTGTAGTTCTCCCTTTCTCTCCATCTGAAGCAAATGCAGATGTTTCAGCCTCGCTGCTTTGGAGAAAATTGTTGTGTTCTTTTTCGTTGTTTTTTAGATTGAGTCTTGCTCTGTCACCCAGGCTGGCGTGCAGTGGTGCCATCTTGGCTCACTGAAACTTCAGCCTCCCCAGTTCAAGCGATTCTCCTGCCTCAGCCTCCCGAGTAGCTCGGACTACAGGTGCATGACACCGCACCCGGCTAATTTTTGTGTTTTTAGTAGAGACAGGGTTTCGCCGTATTGGCCATGCTGGTCTCAAACTCCTGACCTCAAGTGATAGACACTCCTCGGCCTCCCAAAGTGCTGGGATTACAGATGTGAGCCACTGCACCCGGCCCGTTATGTTTAATAATTAATATAGACAGCCTGAGCACTGACCATTCAGAATAGATGCTGGACCTAACAACCAGATGGCCCAACCAGAGCGTAGCAGCTGACCATTAGCCTGGCTGAATCTTGTTCACATGTGCGCGTGCACGCGCACGCGCGCACACACACACACACACACACACACACACACACCTCTCATGCCAGAAAGTTCTGCCCCAGTTTACTGGTTGCAGAAGGATCAGGTACTAAATACCAGATGCATTTCCAGTCTAATTTAGCAGGGCTTAGTGATTGTCTAAAAATAATTCTTCAAGTCAAGTTTCTTCAGTTCTCTAGCTGCAGTTTCTAGACACAGCTCCCCTGACCTTTTCAGATTCTCGCTATACAATTTGCCTCTTGTTCGGATAATTTGCAATTACCACACACCAACTGGTTGCTGATAAAGGCTAAATGTAAAATACCAACAGTATCCGACTTCTAAGGGGGGCTTAAGATTGGGGTAGTTACTAACAATGAGGATCAAGAAGATGGGATGAAAAAAACCTAGGTTTCATTACATATTAGATGGTGTCATCACAGCTATAAGACAGGGGCTCCAATTCTCAGCGAGAGAATCAATTGCCCACAGGATGGAAACTCAAATCTATAGAGATGTACAGACACTAACTTTCTTTTAGAGCCAGGTTGGCAATTAGTTATTAAACTAGTTGTCAAGAGCAGAAACTAAGGGCCTAATCTGCAATTTCTTCCTTCCTCTCCTCCTCCCCCTTGCCTTTTTTTCTTCTCCTTCTCCTTCTCTCTCTCTCTTTCTCTGTCTCTCCCCTCCCACTCTCCCTCTTTCTCCATATTTTTATCCTTGTTTATAATGGGCTGGGCACTGTACTCGGCACTCGGAGTGTAAAATAAGAAAGACCATCCTTACCCTCAAGGAACTTAGAGCCCCCTGGGAGAAGACACATAGAAAATCCAAATACAGTGAAGGGAAATTCCAGGCATGCCTGGAGCACCTAAAAGCAGCAACTTAGTCAGTCAAGAGTCAGATCAGCTCCAGCACCTGGACGGTGCCAGCCTGATGGGGCTTTGGAGGACAAGTCGCCCAGAGTGCCCTGAATGTCCTAGTGAAGTGCAGGGCCCTGGGGCTATGAAAGATCCGGGAAGGTGCAAGAGGTGTTCAGTGCCTTCGGCTCAACACCTGAAGTGAGACACGAGCTGAGCTCAACCTAAAGCGGCTCCTGACTCCCTCACGATCTCTGCCCAGCAGTGAACCAGGAAACTCCTAGGTGTCTGAGGTACAGGAAGGTGCGAGTGGGCTTTGAGAAGCTGTAGGGGAAATCTCTCAGATGGCTTCTCTTTTACCTGTAAAGAGAATCTGGAATTCCACCACTGAAATTTCATTTAGAATCTAGAAATCTTGTATCCTTTTTAAAGTATAAAGTTCCCTGGAAAACCGTCTTCAATTTATAAGGAGGTCCCAGGGGAAGACGTGAGCAGCTGAGAGCAATTTCCTGTGAGGCCCAGGGGGATCAAAGACTCCTGAGAAGCGTCCTCGGGGGAGGAGAGGAAGAGGGACTGAGTTACTGAGAGCAAAAAATATGCCCTTTAAAGCATAATGAAGCCAAAATGAAAAAGAAGCATTTTTTTCTTTTGTAATTTCAGAAGTGGGCAGCATTTGTATTTCTCCCCTTATCTCTATCTGAAGCAAATGCAGACACTTAAGCCTCTTGGCTTATGAGTGTTTCATTCTTTCACCCTGCAAACTGTATGGAGCACCCACTGTGTGCCAGGCTCTGTGCCAGGCTGGGACAGGAGGGGGTGTCAGAGGGCTTCTTCCTGCCCTCCAGCCACTTTGTGTGGTCAGAGCCTCTGGCACTGGGGCCAGGGATCAAAGGTGCCATGGTGGTGGGCAGTGCCCTTCCTGCAGCTGACTTTGCCCAAAGCCCACACCCAGTGCCCTGCAGAGAGGCCGGGCCACCACAGGATGCATCAGCAAACAACACCTTGTCAAAAGGCTTACCTAAAACCCAGTGCCTGCAGGTTAAAAAATAAACCAACAGGTGAAATGAACATTAGAGGAGCAACCTGCCGAGCCTCTTAATCTGTCACTTAAATCTAGGGCTTTTAGCTATAATTGAAAATCCTACTGTGACTATTATGAAGAGGAGGAGGAGGAGGAGGCATTGAAGTTGTGGTTTAGGAGGGTGGAGGAAAATAAATTTTCCTTCAAAACTAGTCAATAACAATGCCTTTGTGTTAAAGGGATGGAGTGCTGGCCCAGTCACTGCAGAGGAAAACGATACAGCCAGTCATGTAAGGCGGCAGCTGACTCACCACGGAGGCTGCCCATTACCCTGTGTGAGTCAAGAGAACCACTGATGGGCCCAAGGACCGGAAAAGCACCACTGACTTCTAAGCTTGAAAAGAAGCTTCCTTGGCAGATGACTGTAAGCAGTATCTCCTGACTGCTCAATCTGACTAAAAGAAAAAACAAAGAAAAGAAATGGAAAATAGTGGGGGAGGAGGAGGGAGAGAAGAAAAAAAGAAAGTAGAAAACCCCTCCATAGACTATGGCATCAAAAACTCCATTTACAAGCTCTGAGAAGATCACAGGGTATAGGGGTGATTTTGTGAAGAACAAATTCTTTCAGGCTAATCACCACCCAGCCTCCTGGGAGTTCAAGAGGGAGCAATAGCTCCTTGTCTTCTGGAAGGAGAGAGGATCTTCAAAGCATTCTGTCCCTCTGGAAGGGCAGTGTGATTTGAAAACAGGAGGTGGTTGTGGCGTCTGTATTACTATTATTATTTGACAGAATTGTCTTTCAGAGATTGTTCTCCTGCCTAAGAGGGAAATTAGACTGAGGGAGCAAATTGTTTCTGCAAATTTCTTCTTTAGAGAAATTGGGCTCCTGGGGTGTGAAGAGGCATAGTGAGGGGGTCTGCGGTGGATACCTCAGCAGGCAGACTCATTGCATCTTCATCTTCACCGAGAACCAACTGGATGTGTGACCTTGTGAGAAGTTGGGTGGAACTAAATTTGCTGTAACTCTCTTCAGAAAGGATCAAAATGAATATTGTACTCCTCACATCAAAGCTTTTCCCAAGAGCACCAAGCAAGGGCCACTTTCTTGCCCATCTGGAGTCCCTGCCTTTTAAGTGATCAGAACAGATCCTGAAACACTCCCTTCTTCAAGAATCATAGTCAGAGCCAGGACAAGAGGAGTGGTGACCCCCTTCAACCTTCCTTTGAATAAGTGTGAGTCACTCAGAACACTCCCTTCAGCTCATCATGCCAGAAATACAATGGTTGGTGCCTTGTTCGCAATCTGAATCTTAATTCCTCCCTACTGTAACACCTCTTTGATCCCTTCCTTGTCAGGGGATGAGACATGCAGGAGGAGTGAAAGTGCCATGTAATTTGGGCTCACTCCTTAAAGCACTGAATCGTAAAAAATAAACAAAGAGCCTGGTCGTATTGCATGCTTTCCTGCTGAAATAAACAGAGGATGATTCATACTTGAAATTTTATGATTCAGGCCATCGTCTTGAACGAGCATTATATTGTGTGCTTGTAATTCACATACAGTGTGTAATAAAAGGCTAAGTAGTGGTGATTTCTGCCTGTCTGGCTGATGCTTTTAATGGATCCTGATTTTTGAGGCATTACATGTTATTAACTACTTTTCTGTAAGTCTGCTCAGGATTAACCCTATCAGGGTTAATGAAGGAAGTGTTAAAAAGACATGGCTCAAGGTAAGATGCTCCATTACAGAGATTAGAAACCATGTCAGTAATTCATTCCCAGCATGGTTGTGAGCAAGGAGACTTGAATAAATGCTCTTTTGTGTAATGAGGGTGGTGGCCATGGCAGGGAGAGACATCAGTTAGGATTCTTGGTGTGAGCAACGGAAACCAACTTTCGTAACTTGAGCCAGAAAGGGTATTTCTGGGAAGAATTCTAAGTGGGTCCCAGTGTTTAAGGAAGAGCTGAACAACCAGGTCCCAGAAAGAACTAAATGAAGTCTGCTCCCGTGAACTCAACAACAGGACTCATGGACCCCTCCCTAGAATGCTGACATACCATCATTGCACTGCAGTCACCTCCAGTGCCTGCATGTCTCCACTCAAGAGCGGATTCCTGAGAAAGGTGATGGTGATATAATTGGCCCATTTGAGGCCATGAGTCTATCCCTGCACCAAGTAGATGGAATCCTGTATGTGGCAGCCCCATAAAAACCACAGAGAATGAAGAAAGGGCATCTCTCCCAAAGAAAGGAATGTTGAGTGGACAAAAATAACAGATCTCCATTAGAGACCGCCTCACTGACACGAATCTACACATTTTCACATTCCCTAAAGTCTAGACGCTCCTGGTTTCATCTGAATGTGTCTTCCTATCCCAGGAGCTGGCCTATAACCTGTTCTTCCTTCAGAGGTCGTCGTAGGCAGAATGTACTCCCCCGCCTGCTCCACAAAAAGGTCCATGCCCTAATTCCCAGAACCTATGAATAGGGGCCTTTGCAGCTGTGATTCAGCTCATGGACTATAAAATGCAGCAATTAGCCTGGTTTATCCAGTGGGCCCACATGAGTCAGGGAGATTCAGGACAAGGAAAAGTTGGAGAAATCCTGAGCATGAGAGGGACAAGATGCCCTGCTGCTGGAGAAGGGCCACATGGAAAACACAAGAAGGAATTCAAGCGGCGCTGAGGAGCAAGGATCAGCCTCTGACAGGCCAGCAGGAAACCAGGGACCCCATTGCACAACTGCAAGGAACTTGATTTAACCAACAATCTGAATGAGCCTAGAGCTGGGTTCAGACTTGGAGATTCCAGAAAGGAACCCAGCCTTGCTCATGTCTTAATTTTAGCCTCGAAGCGGAGAGCTCAATGAGGCCACACACTCTACCTAAACTTCTCACCCACAGAGCTATGAAATGAAACTTTGTGTTGTTTTAAGCCACTAAATTTTTGACGATTGGTTACGACAGCAATAAAAAACCAATACAGAGCCCATGTAGAGGTCTCACCCACTATAGCATTGATGCCAGCATCTTATGATTTTCTTGGTGACTCTCTGGGGGGATAAGTTCTCTGGGTTTATCAACTTGACTGTAGTTCTTTTTCTGCATCATCAGCAATAACAACAATAACAAACTTAAAAAACTATTTATTAAGTACCTACCATGTGGTATATTATTTATAGCCATTATAATTTTAGTCCTCACCAAAAACAAAAAAAGATTTCACAGATTAAAAAGTCTCCATGTCACTGCATTTTAGAACATGAGGACAGTAATAATGCCTACTTCACTGGAATTTTACAAGGATTGACTAAGATACAGAGAGGTGGCCAGGCGCGGTGGCTCAAGCCTGTAATCCCAGCACTTTGGGAGGCCGAGACGGGCGGATCATGAGGTCAGGAGATCAAGAACATCCTGGCTAACACGGTGAAACCCCGTCTCTACTAAAAAATATAAAAAACTAGCCGGGCGAGGTGGCGGGTGCCTGTAGTCCCAGCTACTGTGGAGGCTGAGGCAGGAGAATGGCGTAAACCCGGGAGGTGGAGCTTGCAGAGAGCCGAGATCCAGCCACTGCACTCCAGCCTGGGCGACAGAGCGAGACTCTGTCTCAAAAAAAAAAAAAGATACAGAGAGGTTGCATAACTCGTCAAATTCACACAAATAGTAAGAGAGAAAACTGGGATTAAAACCCTATTCTGTCTGATACAAACCTGTGTTCCTACTAAGCCACACTGTCGCAACAATATGGCTATGGAAGCACACGAAATAACATGTCGCTCAACTGGAATCCAGTATCACTTCATGGCCTCAAGTTTCTCCAGTGTCTTTGACATATGGTTCAGTGGAAAGTGCACTGGGGTCATCTGATGAAGTCTCCATCCCTCTACCAATTGGTCTGTGTGAAAGTTGGAGAACACATTGAAACTTGCAGCCAGTTCTCAGTTCTCTTGGTTTTCAGTCTCCCTGGGCCCTCTTGGGTCTCTCCTATGCAACATAATCTTCCAGCCAGCCAAGAATATATGGAGGATTTCTCTCTGCTCTTTTGTGGCACTCTTTCATTTCCGGGATCTCCCCATTAAATTTCCTGCTGGTCCACAGCCCACCTTAACTAAGAACACGATCTTGGGCTGGCAAAGTCACAGATTTTCCTCATTCTTTCCCAACAGAGTATTCCACATTTAGCCAACAAAGCCACAGGTTTACACACACACACACACACACACACACACCCCAAAGTGAGTCCATCCCTCCTGGCAGCAAATTGCTCATTTTCATGGCCAGCCCTGTGCTTTTAAAGCCCCAGTTCTGACCAGCTGGGCTTGTGGGAAAAGATGGAGCAGCTCCAGGCAAGAAGGCCAAAGACTCCTGCTGTTCTTACCCGAAACTCCAGCAGTTTTTCAGGAATAAAATTTTCACAATTTGTTGTCTGCCTTTGGTCAATGTACAGTGCTTTGGAAGGTTATTCTTGATAATTTTATTCCAGTTTTCTGCTTGTTTTGTGAAGAGGAATCACTGACTTCTCATGCTGCAGTAATTGGAAGTCCCACCCACCATCTTCTCAAGAGACTCCGTTGTGGAGGCTCACCCAGCGGTGGGGAGTTCTTACTCTACTTACTCACTAGTCCTTGTCCACTGGCCCAGACCAGCCCCAAAACGACTTCAAGGAGCCAATGTCTATGCCTCTCAGAAACCCATCTCTCCACACCTCCCAGCTCTTCGCTGGGATACACAAAATGGAGTCAGAATTTTGCAATAAATAGAATCTGTTTCTGTTACACATATCTCATATCAGAAAATGCACAGGCCTGAACCTTCAGCTTTGACTGTCTCTCTGTGTTTTTCACTGCAGTTAATGAACCATAACTGCCCCCAAATACTTTGGTCCTCGGACTATTGGAGCCAACATTCCAAACTGGGTATCAATTCACCATTGCATTTACATGAAAGAACAAGAAAGAGCTTTGTTTTCATGGTTTTTTTTTCCTACTCAAGCCTCATTCCTTGTAGCTGACAGCTTAACCTTGGACCATTTTAGAGAAAGGACCAGAACGGTTTAGCCTTCTGCTCCTCTTTATTTTTGCTACACTGTCCCTACGTTATTATCCCCTTTTCGTAACTCTCAGAAAGTAAAGGAAACTAACAGCCCTTCATGGCAATGGATGTGAAAGTCATCTAGTAAGGTGGTGATGTTGTAAGCTGCTCACAAATCTAAATGCCATCCAAGCATCATTGGTAGTCTGAATAAATAATATAGGTAAACCACTTTTCAAATGCATCTTCATTGTAAAGTGCTGGCAAGTTTACAGTGGCTAGTATTGTGTTATTGTACATTTTCTCTAATGTTGACTATCAAGTCAATAGCTGCTATATCATGCTGGAAATGGGGAGAAAGATCAATGAAATTTATCAATGTAAGAAAGTATTCCTCACTTTCAGGCTGGGCGCAGTGGCTCATGCCTGTAATCCCAGCACTTTGGGAGGCTGAGGCAGGCAGATCACCTGAGGTCAGGAGTTCGAGACCAGCCTGGCTAACATGGTGAAATCCCATCTCTACTAAAAATTAAAAAATTAGGCAGGTGTGGTGGCCTGCACCTGTAATCCCAGCTACTTGGGAGGCTGAGGCAGGAGAATCACTTGAACCTGGGAGGCAGAGGTTGCAGTGAGCTGAGATCGTGCCATTGCACTCCTGGGTGACAGAGTGAGACTTTGTCTCAAAAAAAAAAAAAGAAAAGAAAAGAAAAGAAAAAATAGTATTCCTCATTCTCAAAAAGATTGGGAATCACTGTTCTGGAGAAACTGGACCTCTAGTGAAACAGCATCCCTTCCCTTCTTTGGCCTAGGGTGGAAGTAATATTAGGGCCTGTGTCCCCACCACCCCACCCTGTACCACCTCCTCTGGCTCATGCCCATGATATGGGCCCAGTGTTGAGAATGGTATCCTTGTAGAATACGGTAGACACTGGTCTGGGAGTCTGAAGAGCCAACTTCTACTGTGGTATGCCATTACTTGCTGGAGAATCTTGGGTCTTTTGCTTCACTTTCTCAGACCTTCATTTATAAAACAATTCACTAAATGGTGTCAAAGACCCTTGCTGGCTCAGCCATTATTTGACTCAACAAATTGTAATTCTAGGCATCTTGCACACATCTTCCTCCTCATAAACCCCAGAATGGCCACACATCTTTTACAGATAATTGTATTTTCCAACTAAGTGTCAACAGTCTCTCTGCTTGGCTACTGGTCATTAAAATAAAGTGCAGTTCAGGATATAAGAGGCCAATAACATCAGGACTCAGATGGAGGAACACACATGTGTTAATAACCACCACCATTTACTGAGCACTTGCTATGTGTACAGCACACTGATAAGAGCTTTTTGTGTATTAAGTCATTTCATCCCCTTAACACCCCCTGAGGCATCCTGTTATTTACCCGTCTTTCCAGGTGAGAAGACCCAAACACTTCTCCAGCCTGCATCTGCATCATCTTCATATCCTCTAGATGATCGTCCCCTTACAGAGAAATGAAGTATGTATTTGTTCTTAGAATACAATTCATAAATGTATAAGCCATCACCATGTGGGTTCCTTTCATGAAACACAGCAAGATTCAAGGAAGAAAATAAAAGGTTCATTTAACTATTAACATTGAAAATTTCCTTCTCTGAAGCAAATGTCAAATGTCTATGTAATTATCTTTAACTCTCACTGGCAGCAGGAAAGAATTTGGTGATTCAAAGTTGAGTTAGTCTTAAAAGGAGAACATATAAAGCAGTGAGAAAGGCATAAACTGGACAGAGTTCCTGGCTGCTGAAAGCCTTCAGTGATGAAAGACATCATGACTTCTGCCACTGAGTTAATCAGCCCCATCCCTAATCCCATTGATAACTTCTTCAACCAGAACCCAACCCAAAGAAGACTGGGCTCAACCCATACATATCAAATTAGAACAAAAATAAGCAAACTGATTACACACAGGGTTGAGAATGTTGCTGTGAAGTCATCCTCCATAGATAATGCTTGTATATATAATATATGTGTAAGAATAGATTTGGGTAGTAACATGACAAAATTAAGCAACAACCACTCTGAATCTGATTAATAATTTTTAGAGAAAGAGGTAAGGGTGAATCCAGGAAACAGCTGCAGTTAACCAGCTTAGGTCGAACCAAGATGGAGGCATTGGAGACCGTGGGCTGCAACGCAGGTGTGAGAGCAGCTGATGACCCAGTAACCAGAAATAGGCTAGAAACCACAGTGACAGTTAGAAGGAGCTGGGTATGCCTGTCACATGGATAGAACGGACTAAGCCATAAGGCTTCAGGTATCTGTCTCTGCTGGCTGCCTCCTGTACTGCTTCAGTCTAAAAGAGCTGTGCATAGCTTCTAACACTAACAATAGCTAATATCCTATTTGTGAGTTCTTACTATGGGCCAGGCTGCATGCCAAGAATTTTGCACACGTTATCCTGATTTCATTCTCCCTGAGTCCTAGGAGGAAAGCACTGTTCATCCCCTTTTATAGATCAGAAAACAGAGGCACTAAGCACCCAAAGACATGTACTGTACTTGGGAAATGTAGAAGCTCCCGGTCAAACTCAGAAGCCTTCATTCCGGAGCCTTGTACCTAATTGCTTCCTGATTTCCTAACCACTTTATTGGTTTTCCTTGAAATGGAAAGGAAAAATGTGATACAGGTGGTAAAGAATCAAAGCCCAATTTTGCCAGATTCACAAATATGTTGGGACTTGGGCTGGGGACAGTAGGAAGCAACAGGAATGACACTGTCAATGGGGACAGTGGCACCCCTCATTCCAGAAGTGACCACCTCAGCACATGGGGGCTCACCCACAGAGACCTGGGGTGGAAGTAGGGGTAGGGTGCAGAATGCACCTGAACGCCGAGGAAAATCCTGCTCAGGTAGGAGAAGGTGCTGTTGCCATGGCTACCACAAATTCTTGGCCCAATCCTAGGGCAGTAGCCTGAGTACTAATTCAGAGAGGCCTGTTTTCAGGGAGAAAAAAAAGAAATAAAAGAGAAAAGAATCAGAGCCTCTCTCAGACACAGCAGCCTTCCACAAAGGGGCAGTGTCTCTGCCCAGCTCGCAATCTAAACAGATTAACCGCAGATGCCTGGAGGCCGCTGAAAGGCGCCTTGCAGAAGATGAAACGCCCTTTCATACCTGACAGTATCCCAGATGGGGCTCAACATGGCTTCACTAAGGAAGCTGCCAGAGTAAATACACACACAGCGTTCCGACAGGATCCCGTTCCACTTGTGGGTCTCCCGCAGCAGCCTGCAGTTGGCCCCTCGCAATGCTGGCTTTTTCCCAGCTAGTCAACCCTCATTTACCCAACCAAGCGAAGCCCTGAAGGCGCTGGGTGCTTTCCCACTCAGCTGCCCGCAGCTCTGCCTGCAGCTCAGGGTAGTCCTAAAAGCCCCCTGTTTAAACAGAGGCTGGATTGTAATTCCTCTGCAATTCTGGTTTGCTCCTTTAGTAAGAATTCAGGCCTAGCATGAGGAGTCCTGACGCCACCACCTTGTCCTCTGAGTGGTGCCTGCTTTGCTGACCCCAGCGCACTGCCAGGCATCCATGCACTGTCTACACACCTGGAAAGGCACCTCAGAGTCCAGGACCAGGGAACTGACTGCAGGAGCTTACCCTTCCCATCATGGCCCATCAAGTTTGACCCACCATGGCCACCATACTATTCCGGAACCCACCACGGTCACCAGCTAGGAATTGTGCAAACTAGGTCCTGCTTCTCCATTTTTCACCCCTGCACTGAAGTGCCAGCATTCAATACCTAGGATGGGAAAACAAGCTACCTAAATCCTAAAACTTCCTTTACCTCAGAAGGGGTCAAAAATAGTGGAGCCAACTAATTAGAGCCTAGTGACAATAGGTTCCATAATCCTTTATTTTTACATTTATATCTTAGCTCAGGCAGAAATTATTGAAACATTAAACAGAATTCTAAATATGTGAAAGAAAATATTTATCCTATTTTTGGACCCTAATGGGGTAAACTAGTTTCATTTGTCTGCATGCAACTGCTATTGTTATTCATTTTTCCAGAGAACTTTTACTGTTATATCGCATCTAAAATCTAACCTCATGAGAAGAGTAAACTAGGCTTTATTATCTCCGTTGCACAGGTGAGGCTACAGAGGCCTAAGAAATCCAGATGAACTCCTCAAGGGCAGTGGCTCAGCTCTTCTCTCCAGACAGGACCAGAGCGCTATTTTAGTGAGTCTCGGTCTGTGGCTCAATCCAACTTCTCCAGAATATCATAGGTCCCTGCCATGCTCCTGTCCTGGGTTGACCCAAGGCCTGAGTGGATTGAGGAGATAGGTTTTCCTTTCATAAACAGTATCAGTGATTGCCTCGAGGAAAGGGAACTGCGTGACTGCAGTCAGGGATAAGAAGATTTTCCTTTTACTGTATACCCTTTTGTGCCTTTAAATTAGGTACCATATACATGAATCAATTATTCAGAAAATAATTAGCACTTCATTTTAAAGGCATTCCCCGTACAAATCAGTTGTATCCTACCTCCAAACTAATGGAATTGAAGGATCTTAAAATTACAGTTTTAAGATCCTTAAGCCCACATTATGGGCTGCGAGCCCATGTCATAAATGGACCCATAACCAAGCTCAAGGGGAATAGATTAAGATGGAAAACACTGCACACAGGGTTACCCCACTACACCCAAAAGATGCACAGTTCAGTGGAAATAAGATGGCCAGCTTTTTACTTTTTATTTTTTGAGACGGAGTCTCACTCTGTTGCCCAAGCTGGAGTGCGGTGGTGTGATCTCGGCTCACTGCAACCTCCACCTCCCAGGTTCACACCATTCTTCTGCTTCAGCCTCCCGATTAGCTGGGACTACAGGCGCCTGCCACCACGCATGGCTAATTTTTTGTATTTTATTAGAGACGGTGTTTCACCGTGTTAGCCAGGATGGTCTCGATCTCCTGACCTCGTGATCCGCCTGCCTCGGCCTCCGGAAGTGCTGGGATTACAGGCGAGAGCCACCGTGCCTGGCCAATAGTCAGCTTTTAATTATCTGTGTTAGTTAAAAGAAAAAAAAATAAAAGTCGTGGGGGTAGGTCAGCTACAATGTAAGCAAACATTAAAAGTTACATTTAATTTATGTACAGCTTCGCAATGTGTTTGTATAATGTACTTTGGAATATAGATCTGTTTTCTTCCATGAACTTACAGCACCGTAAGCTAAATAAACCCAAAGGACTAAAATATTGGGAAACTGTCGGTAATTTCCCTCTGTGTCTCTTAGGATGCTTTCGGCTACTGGAAACAAAAATCCTAACTGACAGTGACTTAAACAATGAGGAAATTAACTGTCTCACAAAACGGATCAGGATCTCAGGGTTTGTTGAGATCAGCAATGTCAGCAGTCCCAGGTCCTTACATCCCTTTCCTCTGCACCCCTCAGTGCTGGTTTATTCTCAGGCTTGTAGCTGAGAATATGACAGAAGAACTCCAGGTATCACCCCCCGATCTAACAAGGTTAAGGGAAAAAAAGAAACACTTTTTTTTTTTTTTTTTTTTTTTTTGAGACAGAGTCTCACTCTATCACCCAGGCTGGAGTGCAGTGGCGAGATCTCAGCTTACCCACTGCAAGCTCCACCTCCCAGGTTCATGCCATTCTCCTGCCTCAGCTTCCCGAGTAGCTGGGACTACAGGCACCTGCCACCACGCCTGGCTAATTTTCTGTATTTTTAGCAGAGAGAGGGTTTCACGGTGTTAGCCAGGATAGTCTCGATCTCCTGACCTCGTGACCGCCCACCTTGGCCTCCCAAAGTGCTGGGATTACAGGCGTGAGCCACGGCGCCCCGCTGGAAACACCTTTTCTTAGAAATAGAAACCTCTCTCAGAATCTTCCCCCCTTCACTTTACCCTGAGAAATCCCTGCATGCCTCATTTCATCATGTGTCCTTCCAGAACCAACCATGAGCAAGGGAACAGAATAATTGCAATAGGCTTACACTAATCAAAGGGAGAAGAATGAATGTTGGCCAGTCAAACACCACATCCTCTGCGCACGTCCTCATTTCCCCCATCCCTGCAGTCACTCCGTAAAAGCATCACAAGCAATAGACTGAGATTTTTGACTAATGCTGAACATCATTTTACATGTAGATGCCCCCCTCCCACTTCCTTCTTTTTGGTCCTGCTAAGGAATGGTGAGACACTCTGTATTTTAGTTTGAAGTTCCTGCTACCTGAGTAATGTAAGTAAGTAATGCAAATAAGTATAAACAAAGATAATGTTCACATCATTAAAAGATGACTTAGACTGAATAGGGGATGAGTTCAGTAAGCCATTAAAAGCAAGATTTGCCATGAGGGAACAAAATAATAAGCAGCCAGCCCTATATTCAAGGTGAATGTGTCTATCAGGATGGGTATCTTGTGCATTATTGTCATTTCCAGAAATCTGTCTGAGCCAAGAGTATGTTTCAAGGCTAATGATCAGATGAAGGGTGTAGTGAACAGGTGTCATTGATTCAAAGGTTCCTGTGCAGAGTGTGGTGGGTAGGTCTCGTCCTTGGTTACTGCCCCTGCCCTAGAGGCTCAGAAGTGGACACTCGGGGAGTGTGCTCATTAAAGGCATACAGTCCCACAGGAGAAAGGCTGGATTGATGTCACTAACTTGCTGAGATAATAACCACCTCAGCTCCACAAGCCCCAGCTGGAGGTTAAGAAGAGAATTGCCTACAAGCAATTTACACAGAGCAGCTAAGAAATAAAGCACTGTGTCAGATGGACCACTGAAAAGCAGCATGGGAATCTGTTCCCTTTTTTTTTTCTGGAAAGAAACAGAAGGTACAGCCACTGGCCACATTTATTTTTGGAGCAGAGAGAAGAGAAATAGATAGAAAAAGATGTAGACATATGGATTGATCTGATTCAACCCTAGAGAAACATCCATCTCAGCATGTCAGGGTTAAGAAGGGCCATACATTCATGACCTGCACCATCAGAACTGCACAGTTTGGTCTTGCTTTTTAATAGTAGAAAGGGCAAGAATGCCAGGATGGGATCATTCTGGAATCAAAAATTGAAGAAAAAAAAAATCCCTGCTTCCTATTATATCACACACAGCCACACTGTGTTCTCGCGCAGTGCTTCTCAGGCGTCGGCATCATATGAGTCACCTGGGAGCTTGTACAAAGGCTGACTCTGACTCCAGAGGTCTGGGGTAAGGCCCAAGGGTCTGCATTTCTAACGACCTCCCAGATGAGGCTGATGCTGCCATCTGGAAAGTAAATTTTGAGTGGCCAGGTTCTAGGCTACCTACGGTATAGCATAAGGTCTATTGAGTTACCGTTGGTGGGATTTTAGGATGTGTAGATTTTCAGACAAGAAGAAGCCTTTAAAATTCAGCTAACACAGTGGTTGTTAAAGTGTGGTCAGGGAACCTGGAGGGTTCCTAAGACTCTTGAAAGGGTTCATGAGATCAAAACTATTTTTATAGTAAACTAAGATGTTAATTTCTCTGTTTCACACTCATTCTTTCACAAGTGTCCAACAGTGTTTTCCAGGGGGGTTTTGATGTGTGAAATCATAAAAGACTAAATAGAGAAGCAAATCTAAGAATCCAGCTGTCTTCCAATAAATAAGAGAATAAATAAGTTTGTAAAAATGTTTTTTAGGCCGGGCACCAGTGGCTCATACCTGTAATCCCAGCACTTTGGGAGGCCAAGGTTGGCAGATCACGAGGTCAAGAGATCGAGACCATCCTAGCCAACACTGTGAAATTCCATCTCTATCAAAAATACAAAAATTAGCTGGGTGGGGTGGTGTACACCTATAGTCCCAGCCATTTGGGAGGCTGAGGCAGGAGAATCACTTGAACCCAGGATGCAGAGGTTGCAGTGAGCTAAGATCCTGCCACTACACCCCAGCCTGGGCGACGGTGCAAGACTCTGTCTCAAAAAAAAAAACAAAAAGTTTTTTAAAAGTCAGTTAACAGAGATTAACATCCAAAGCATATTAAAAAATATCCCCTACAACCCAACAAAAAAAAAGCCCAGTTTAAAAATGGGCAAAGGACTTGAATAGACAATTCTCCAAAGAAGATATACAGATAACCAATAAACATGCAAAAGATGTTCAAACTTCCCTAATTTTTTTTTTTTTTTTTTT
>NW_016817151.1:598507-604413 GCF_001698545.2 Rhinopithecus bieti | reverse complement strand
TTTTTGAGACAGAGTTTCCCTCTTGTTGCCCAGGCTGGAGTGCAATGGCACAATCTTGACTTACTGCCATCTCCACTTCCCAGGTTCAAGCAATTCTCCTGCCTCGGCCTCCCAAGTAGCTGGGATTACAGACATGCCCCACCATGCTCGCCTAATTTTGTATTTTTAGTGGAAACAGGTTTCTCCATGTTGGTCAGGTCAGTCTCAAACTCCTGACCTCAGGTGATCCGATCCACCTCAGCCTCCCAAAGTGGTGGCGTGAGCCACCATACCCGGCCCAAACTTCACTAATTATTAGAGATATGTGAATCAAAACCATAAAGAGATACCACTTCACACCCACTTGGTGGGCTATTATATAAAAACAACAACAAAACAAAACAAAACAGAAAATAGCAAGTATTGGTGAGGATGAGGAAAAATTGGAACCTTTGTGCACTGCTGATAGGAATGTAAAATGGTACAGCCATTATGGAAAAATGTACCGCAGTTCCTCAAAAAAATTAAACATAGACCCATCATATGGTTGTGTATATACACAGCAATCCCACTTCTTCATATATACACAAAACTGAAAGCAGGTACCAGAATAGATATTTGTACACCAGTGCTCCTGGCAGCGTTATTTCATGGTAGCCAGAAGGTAGAAACCACCCAAATGTTCATTGAAGGACGAATGGATACACAAAATGTGGTATACACATACAATGGAATAGTATTCAGCCTTAAGGAAAATTCTGACACATTTTACAACATGAATGAACCTTGAAAACATTATACTAAGTGAAATAAGCCAGACACCAAGGACAGATATTGTATGATTCTACTTCTGTGAGTGATATGGTTTGGATCTGTGTCCCCACCAAATCTCCTATTGAATTGTAATCCCCGGTGTTGAAGGTGGGACCTGGTGGGAGGTGACTGGATCATAGGGGTGGTTTGCTCATGAGCGGTTTAGCACCATCCTCTTGGTGCTGTTCTTGTGGTAGTGAGTTCTTGTGAGATCTGGTTGTTTAAAAGTGTGTGGCACCTTCCACCTCTATCTCTCTTCTTCCTGCTCTGGCCGTGTGAAGTGCCTGTTCCTGTTTCCCCTTCTACCATGACTGTAAGTTTCCTGAGGCCTTCCTAGAAGACAAGCAGATGCAGCCATGCTTCCTGTACAGCCTGCAGAACCGTGAGCCAATTAAACCTCCTTTCTTTATAAATTACCCAGTCTCAGGTATTTTTTTTGTAGCAATGAGAAAACAGACGAATACACTGAAGTACCTCACATAGTCAGATTCATACAGACAGAAAGTAGAAGGGTGGTTGCCAGGAGCTGGGGAGAAAGGAGAGTGAGGAGTTATTGTTTGAAGGGTATGAAGTTTCAGTCTGGAAAGATAAACAAGATAGATGTTGGTAAGATAAGATAGATGGTAGTGATGGTAGCACAACAGTGTGAATATAATTAATGCCACTGAACTGTACACCTAAAAGTGGAATAAATGGTAACTTTTATTTATTTTATTTTATTTTATCGTTTTGAGGCGAAGTCTCATTCTGTCACCCAGGCAGTCTGGAGTTCAGTGGTGTAATCTCAGCTCACTGCAAACTCCACCTCCCAGGTTCAAGTGATTCTCCTGCCTCAGCCTCCAAAGTAGCTGGGATTACCGGAGCACACCACCATGCCCTGCTAATTTTTGTATTTTTAGTAGAGATGGGGTTTCACTATGTTGGCCAAGCTAGTCTTGAACTCCTGACCTCAGGTGATCCACCCGCCTTGGCCTCCCAAACTGCTGGGATTATAGGCGTGAGCTACCATGCCCAGCTGGTAAATTTTATATTATGCATATATTACCACAAGAAAAAAGGCTAACTTAACTCTCTGGTAATATATGAAGACGGGGAGACAAGGGATTATTATAAACGGCTGAGCAGAGAGGTACAGCTGGCTGGCAATGGAGACCAGACAGAACCCCTGGGACCTAACTCCCAATTCTGTGTTTTTTGGTTTCAGAACTCCGACCCTGGGCTGACCATGTGCAGATGCAAAATGATGTAGTGAAGAGATAAGAGGACTAGGTATCAGGAAACCAAGATTCTAACCATAATTCTGTCATTCCTGGCTGTGACACTTGAGAGGAGTCTTTGACTTTCCTGGGACTAGTCCTCCGGTAAGTAAAATGTAGAGATCGACAACATTTTCATCAGCAAAATAAGGAGAATGTCTCCCAAAATATTTTACTTGGAATACTGGTGTCAAGAGATATCTGTGGGGAAAAAATATGGTTTTGTAGTCAAATATTTGGGACATGCTGCAGACTTAATCCCTCTTTTGGATATTCACAAAACACATTAGCATGTTAAAGGATCTGCAAAGTTCTGTGGTAAAGAAATCTGTTCATTTTTCTTTACCCACGATCTTACTTTGGGCTCCCGAAGCAGACACTGAGCCAAGGATTTGAGTACAAAAAGTTTATTTGGGAAATGGAGGGAAAACGGTAAGGAAATCAAGAAGGAAAGTCAGTCTCAAAGGATATATAATCAAGTTAGCTTCCCTTGGGACAGCCAGCTCACAATCCCAATGGGGAAATTCTAGAAGCCAGAGTAGGACACAGTTCAGTGATCACACCTGAGGGGTAGGGGAGCTGGGGTGTTTATACACCACCTCCTGCCAGTCATAGGCTGAGGACGGCTTGTGGTGAGTGTCAAGCTCCTGGCACTCTTGGCCCATTATTTGAAGGCAGAACAACCCTCCATGGCTTCAGAAAGGACCCCAGACAAAAAGATTCAGACTCAAGTGCTGGACGTCAGCCTCTTGCACTGAAGCAGTAAGACTAGAGGGATACAGCAGAGCACCAACAGCATCTGCTCCATCAACTTTTCCCAAACTGCTATGACCCTAGAACACCTCCTCCCTTATTTCTCGACACCTAAAAATATCCTACAGAACCTTAGGAAACAAGACAATCTGTAAGATCCCTCTGGCTCTAATGTTCTAATGAACTCTGATTTTAAGTTACTTAAAAAACCTTACGATGCAACTTCCAAGCTCAACTACCATTCTGTTTCTCAGCCTTGACCCTACCTGGCATGTGCTAGGCAAGGCTGGCCTCCTGCCGGAGCTGGCACAGAGACAGGCTGTCCAGGCATGGCAAGAGGAAGAGATCAGGGACCTGCCCTCTTCTCCCACCCTTCTAGTGCCTCGGATCCACGGGTGTGTGTCTCAGGCTTTTCTCTCAAAGGAGAATGCACCATCTGTAAGAAGTGGCAATCTCTTCTTTAAATGCACACTTTCTTTGGCTATTATTAAAAAGTCAAAAAAATAACAGATGTCAGCAAGATTGCGGAAAAATGGGAACCCTTTTACACTGTTGGTGGAAATGTAAATTAGTTCAGCCAATGTGGAAAGCAGTTTGGAGATTTCTCAAAGAACTAAAAATAGAACAACCATTCGACCCAGCAAACCCATTACTGGGTACATATCCAAAGGAAAATAAATCATTCTTCCCAAAAAACCTACATATACTCGTACGCTCATCATAGCGCTATTCACAGTCACAAAGACAGGGAATCAACTGAGGTGCCCATCAATGGTGGATTGGATAAAGAAAATGTAGTACATATAAAACATGGAATACTATACAGCCATAAAAAAGAACTAAATCATATCCTTTGCAGCAACATGGATGTAGCTAGAGGCCATTATCCTAAGCAAATTAGCACAGAAACAGAAAACCGAATTTTGCATATTCTCACTTATAAATGGGAGCTAAACATTTGGTACGCATGGACATAAAGATGGGAACAGTAGGCACCGAGGACTATAAGAAGGAGGAGGGAAGGAGGAGGGAAGGATTGAAAAACTACCTATTGAGTGCTATGCTCACTACCTGCATGATGGATTCAATCACACCCCAAACCTCAGCATCACACAATAAACCCATGTAACAAACCTGCTTATGTACTCCTGAATCTAAAATAAAAGTTGAAATTACACACACACACACAGAGAGAGAGAGAGAGAGAGAGAGAGAGAGAGAGAGAGAGAGAGAGAGGAGAGAGGAGAGGAGAGAGAAAGAGAGATTTCTTTTAAAAGGAGGGTTCTTGTCTAGGTTCCCAAGTTTGCATATTTAATTTTTTTTTCTCCAAAAGCAAACCGACCTCTTATGTTCAAAAAGAGAACTCTTGTCTGAGCCTGGGGAAAATTTGAGGCCAGAGATCAATCACTAAAGTCTAATATCATACCTGTTTGTAATGAAGAAAAGAAAGGACAAATCCTTACCCATGAAATGTGGATAATTCTTCCAGACAAATGGGCTGTCCTTAAAGAAGTCATATGCTGACGAACAGTCAGTCCCATCCAACCCCACCGTCAGCGTTCTCTCTCAGAGCCAGGCAGCTTGAAGGCTTCCTTCGGGTAGAAAAAATTACATTGGCCTTGGTTCAAGCCTCCTCACTTTCTTTAGCTGACAAGTCTTAAAAAGAAATCAAGAACCAGAAAGAATTAACGGTTTGCCTATTTTTCCTCACAGTCAGAGGCGGTGCTGCTTCTAGAATTCATCTTGAAGCTCCATTTTCAATCTCTTTCTCCCTACACAAACACATCAATAATCGTCCCATTATACACACACCTGAACTATATTTACAAAATGCAAGTATAAATTATCCTGCAAATTGTATTAACACTGTGAATAAATTTAAGGATGTTCATGTGAGACAGAAAACCAGCCTATTTCTAAACAACAACGACCAATGTAAAATCTATTCAAGTCAGTTCAGTCAAGAGCCTGGCTAGGTGCTGAGTGCTGAGGAGACAGCAGGCTAGGCTCTGTTGAACTGCTGTTTTTGTAAGAAGAAAAAGGTCAGATATTGGCAATTTAATGTGGTCAGCCTTATACAAAAATAAGTCACACAAACCCTGGGTGCAAGGAGTTTACAGTTCAGGAGAGAAGACGAATCTGTGAAACAACCGAGGTTGAAACAAGGACCTAAAAACGTACAGTGTGCTAAGGAGCTGAGGGGTACCCAGGGCAGGTGCTTTCAGGAAGAGTTTTGCCTTTTATGTTAACAAAAAAATCAAATATGATACAAGTATTTTATTTATTTATTTATTTATTTATTTTTAGATGGAGTTTCTCTCTTGTTACCCAGGCTGGAGTGCAATGGCGTGATCTCAGCTCACTGCAACCTCCGCCTCTCAGGTTCAAGCGATTCTCCTGCCTCGGCCTCCCGAGTAGCTAGGATTACAGGCATGTGCCACCACGCCTGGCTAATTTTGCATTGTTAGTAGAGACGGGGTTTCTCCATGTTGGTTAGGCTGATCTCGAACTCCTGACCTCAGGTGGTCCGCCCACCTCAGTCTCCCAAAGTAGTGGGATTACAGGCGTGAGCCACCGCACCCGGCCATACAAGTATTTTAAAAAGAAAACTTGCCCCAGAGTCCTTCCCTCCAGAGATAATTTACATTATCAATAGTTTAGTGTATTTTAGATTTTTTCTTTGTCTACACTTTTATTTCTGCTTCTTTAAAGAAAACTTGGGGCTAGGCATGGTGGCTCATGCCTGTAATCCCAGCACTTTGGGAGGCCAAGGCAGGCAGATCACTTGATCCCAGGAGTTCCAGACCAGCCTGGGCAACATGGTGAAATCCCATGTCTACAAAAAATACAAAAATTAGGGTGTGGTGGTGTGCACCTGTAGTCCCAGCTACTTGGGGGGCTGAGGTGGAAGAATCACCCAAGCCCCAGAGACAGAGACACAGTGAGCTGTGATCGTACCAGTGCACTCCAGCCTGGGCAGCAGCGGAAGACCCTGTCGAGAGAGAGAGAAAGACAGAGAGACAGAGAGAGAGAGTGAGAGAAGGAAGGAAGGAAGGAAGGAAGGAAGGAAGGAAGGAAGGAAGGAAGGAAGGAGGGAGGGAGGGA
>NW_016817151.1:490044-598149 GCF_001698545.2 Rhinopithecus bieti | reverse complement strand
AGGGAGGGAGGGAGGGAGGGAAGATAAAAATTCCTTTATTTCCTTTACTTTCTTAATAAACTTGCTTTCATTTTGCTCTATGGACTCGCCTCAAGTTCTTTCTTGTGTGAGATCCAAGAACCCTATCTTGGGGTCTGGATTGGGATCCCTTTCCAGTAACAATACTGCTGATGTCATAAAAGGCCCTTCGCCAATACAATTACACACATATGTCTCTTCCATATCGTCAAAGGGCATTAACTCCCTGGGCCTCTCTAAGGTAGCAGACAGAACCGAAGTCCATGTTGGATAATCATTTAATCATTTATCAAGTAATAGAGCAGGAAGCGCTTAAAGTTGACAACCGTAGTTTGGAAGTCAAGGAGGCTGTGATGGGAACGGAAGTGGAGGTGGTAAAGGCTTTGGCAATGGTGATGGAATTGATAAGGACCGGTAGGTGGAGGCCTACCGAGGCCCCTTTTTTTTCCTTGGCAGCTGTCTTCTCTGAAATTTGAAGGTAGAGAAAGTGTTGAGAGAGAAAAAAGTGCATCAGATGCACATAAGAATTGGAGAGACAAAGGATATGTGAAGAGCAACCATCTTCAGACTGAAGAACTGGAGCCCTGGGGTTATGCAGAGACTTTCCTAAGGACACAGGACACAGATGGTTCTGGAGAATTAAGTTCCACATCCTCCATTTCCACGCATTAATTTGCCTGAGGATGTGTCTGCAGCCAAAGGTCCTGGAGATTTGCCTTCCCCACCTCCCCCTTCACAAATCCAGCTCCCACTGCTGGCTATTATTTGGTTTGTTGTTGTTAACCATTTCCTCAGTACATGTATTTTCTATATTGTGGTACAATTTTGCTCAGAGGAGAGTCTCACAAGATGCCCTAGGGAGAGCAAGGGAAGGATATGATCTATAAATGTCAAGAAACCAGGAGCGGTTTTCCGACATCCTGTGTGTGATGAGAGATAGCCAGATCAGGGCTTTTATTACACTCTGTCTGATCAGTGTATCAGATGGGATCCTACCACGCGCCGGGCTGCATTCTGTAATCGATGGTAAGTTGTCAAAAATGATTTTTTTAATGAATTGCTTAGACTACACTGTGCCTTGAGAAAAATGGCCCTGTATTCAGAAAGTCTCATTTTTTTAGAGAGGCAATTTTAGTAGCTAAATATTTGAAAGTAGTTAAATATTTATGGATTCACGATGTTAAATATTCACATTACCTCTGGTAGGCAGATGTTTCTTATCATCAGTCATAGACTCACAGCTTCTTCAGTTATTCTTCCAAGTCCTTTCCAGTGATCTAATTGCTTCTGCAACCAGGACATTTTTATCGACTTCTGTTAATTAAAAGGCTCAACTTCCAATGTACCATGCCTAAACCAGAATTAGTAGTTGAGAACTACAATCCTCCTTGGAGTGGCTTGGCCATTCACCCACCCTGCTCCCTGCTTCCACCATCATAACCAACCATCTCCAGCTCCAGCTCTCAGCTCTCTGATACTTGTTCCTTCTGACTCTCTTGTCTTAGTCCCTTTGAGCTGCTAAAACAAAATGTAATACCTTAGACTAGGTGGCTTATGAATAACAGAAATTTAGTGCTCACAGTTCCGAGAAGTCCAAGATCAAGACACCAGCAGATTTGATGTCTGATAAGGGCCCATTTCCTGGTTCATGGAAGAAGGACCAAGCCAGCTCTCTGGGCTCTCTTTTATAAAGGCACTTATGCAATTTATAATTAATTAACCTAATAACCCCTAAAGGCCCCATCTCCTAATGCCATCACCCTAGAGGTGAGGATTTTAACATATGAATTTGGAGGCAGCACAAACATTCAGACCACAGCATTCTGACTCTTCCGTCCATCTGCAAAAGGAAAAGTGAGGCTGCCCCTGTGGGTCTGCAGGAGCTACAGAAAACAATTAGGGTCAATACGGCTGGCTGTCTTCTCACAGATCTCACAGTTTGGGCCAAAAGCATTAAGACCAAGCTTGTTCATTCACTTAATCCCCTTATTTGGTCATATATGACCCAGGCAAGCCCACTCCGTACTCATTCATCCTTCTCACTACTCATTACCTCCACTATTATCTTAATGTTAACTCCCAGAGAGAAATCAGTAAGAGATGCAAATAAGGTCTGTGCGACACACAGCACTGTTGGTTCTAGTCCCTAAGGTTCCCTTTCTCTTCAATTCTGCAAACTCATGTCCTTCCAGTGAGTCCCTTTCTTGATTAAACTAGTTTGGGTTGGATTTCTGTTTGTACATCCCAGACTGCAATCATGAACAATGTATGCAATGTATGAACTACTGTTGCTTTACCATCACAATGGTAGCTTATCTAAAGGGTCTCAGTTCTATCAGTTCTATTTTTCCACAAAACAAGAAGATCCATATGACATGTACTACATGCCAGGAATGCGCAGCTGGATGAGCTGCTCCTTCACCAGAGTCAACAGACATCATCTGGGTTCCTGATGTAAGTCACTGGCCTCATGAGCTTGCTGTCCAAAGAGGGTGCTCACCTCTAATTATGACAATTGTCATAAGAAAGGGACAAAATACTTGCTATGGTGGCTCAGATGGGAACAATGATACCACCATTGTGGGAGCAGGAAAGGCTGATGAATGATGAAGCATTTTAGCTGGGTCTAGAAAGATAGGTAGGGTTTCAGCCGGCAAAGATCATGAGAAGGAACTTTTCAACCAGAAAGCCAGGAAAAGCAAAAGCAGAGAAGCAATAACATGCAGGGCAAGTTTGCAAACCAGCAGTACCCAAGCTGGCTGAAATGTTGGGTGTATGAGCATGAGCTATGTGAGAAAATACGGGGAGGGAAGACGTAATCACGTGGTGGAGGGGGTGCCTACCTTGTGCTAGGCCAAAAGTGCTAGGCCATTTCTTTTCATTCAAAAAAATGAATTTAATTTATTAAAGTAAATTCTCTTAATTTAATAAACAATGGAAAGAGCTCTCAGAATGTTTCTGAGTCAAGGAATGATGCGATCTGAGCTCTACTTTAAGAAGATTAATCCAGCAGCATTATGTGGGATGATTTCAAAGACAGAGAGAATGGGGGCAGAGAAACTAGTAAGAAAGCAGATGCAATAAGCTTAGGCAAGAGATAATGAGGGATTGAACTAGGACGGTAGAGATGGGAAGGGGGAAATTGATGGACAGGAGAGATACTGCAGAGGTAGAAAACCGACATGATTTGACAATTTTAAGTATGAAATCCTTCACAAATGTGTGTATCATTCTTATTTGGTGTTACTTAGGGTAGTCAAGATATGCAGACCATCTGTCACCGATGCTAATGAGGAAGTCAGATTTTATCCTCATTTGAAGCAGGCTGTCAGAAACCGAGAGACCCCAGGCTCACAGGACTGTGTAGTAAGGGAATATCACAGGGCCAGCATTACAAGGACCAGTCATCTATTTAGTGCAATGCCCAGAACAATACCTACACCCCTAACACCTCCCCAGGTAGAACACCTTGACAGGTACCTGAACTATTACTACATTCATGAATTTTCCTAAGGTCCAGTAGGACTGTGTTACACTTGGAGGCAAACCCGCCTCAGAGCGCCTCCCAAACCCCCAAGCAGGCCCAGGGCTCCAGGTAGGGACAGAGAACAATCTTTAGAGTCAGGAAGTAGGACTGCCTGTTTCTCACCTGCATCTGCAGCACCCAGCACAGAGTCAGCATGTAGCATTGCACAGGAAATGGATGAAAGAATGATTCAACAATGAAATGAGGCTGGGGATAGTGGCTCACTCCTGTAATCCAAGTGCTTTGGGAGGCCAAGGCAGGAGGATTGCCTGAGGCCAGGAATTCAAGACCAGCCTGGGCAACAGAGTGAGACCCCCATTCTAAAGTTTTTTTTAGAGACAAGGGTCTCACTCTCTTGCCCAGGCTGGAGTGCAATGATGCGATCTTAGCTCACTGCAACCTCTGCCTCCCAGGTTCGAGAGATTCTCATGCCTCAGCCTCCTGAGTAGCTGGAATTACAGGTGTGCACCACCATGCCCAGCTAATTTTTGTATTTTTAGTAGAGACGGGGTTTCAGCATGTTGGCCAGACTGCTCTCAAACTCCTGACCTCATGTGATCCACCCGGCTTGGCCTCCCAAAGTACTGGTATTACAGGTGTTAGCCACCATGCCTGGCCTACCAAAAAAAAATTTTTTTTTAATTAGCTGGGCGTGGTAGTGCACACCTGTTGTCCTAGCTACTGGTGAGGCTGAGGCAGGAGGATTGTTGAGCACAGGGATTTGAGGTTACATTGCGCTATGATCACAACACAGCACTTCAGCCTGGATGACAGAATGAGACCCTACCTACAAAAATATTCTTAATAATCATGATCATAATAATTGACCAAATTACAGGATTTCTAGAATGTCCAAGTATTCTATGAAGGCCCCAGCAGCTGCCACCCCTCTCCCTCCACCAGCATCATATCCCTGCACATCTTCTGAAGCACCCCAGAAAAGCTGAGTTCTCCGTGGCTTTCAGCTGTAGCCTGCAAGGTGGTGGAACATGACCCCAACTTGCAGGAGACAGGGGTGGGTGAGGGGGCTCTGCAGAGTTATGAATCCACTCCTGCTCCACCTTCGCTGACTTGGAAGGCCGTAATGTTTGTTCTCTCAAGGGTGGGCGGAAGAGTTGAATATATTAAATAATCATTTTTTAATTTAAGTTAGTGAAGCATTTGGGAATATCAATGGTGTGAACAATTCTCACAACCAAATAACATTCAAGGCACCCACCACAGTGACTACTTATGTCTCAACACTTGTTTCTTTCCTTATCATCCCTCTATTGCTTCAAGCCATGATTTGATGAATCTCGGTGCCAGAAAAAAGCAAAACTTATTAAAATTGTGCTGTCAAACTGTTGTGATTTTACTTCATCATGCGTTCAACTGTTTAAAAACAATGTTCCCTCCCCAACCCTTGAGCCCTAAGCTTGGAAACAATACCCGCCTCAGGTTCTTCTGTTTCTTTCTTGCACAAACAGAAGTTTCTCCTGTAATATTGGGGTCTACAAAGGTCCAGAAAGGGAAATCTCTTGTTGTTTCCCCTTCCTTTAACTACATGTGGGTTGTCATTACTGTACACATGTGGCATTTTGAGATTGAAAAATTACAGCAATCAGAATTCTGCCATGCCATGCCCCAGGAGGATCCCCTGGAAAAGGTCTGAGCAAAAGGCCCTGATCTCTATTACATTTTTGTTTGTTTATTTTTTTGAGACAGAGACTCACTCTGTCACCCAGGCTGGAGTGCAGTGGTGCAATCTTTCCTCACTGCAACCTCCATCTTCTGGGTTCAAGCAATTCTCCTACCTCAGCCTCCCAAGTAGCTGGGATTACAGGTTTCTGCCACCATGTCCAGTTAATTTTTTATTTTTAGTAGAGATGGGGTTTCACCATATCGGCCAGGCTGGTCTCAAACTCCTGATCTCTAGTGATCGTCCTACCTTGGCCTCCCAAAGTGCTGGGATTATAGGCAAGAGCCACCACACTCAGCCATCTATCGGGTTTTGACCACATCAAGGACCTGGGCCCTGCAAATGAGCTGAATGGGGGAAATTCAGGAACTCTCGAGGTGATCCTACAAGATCCTAGACCTTGGAAGATATGGGGTCATCCAGTCTTTTTCAGGTGAGAGAAGGCCATTATCAAGGGTGATGGTTCCCTTCCTGGAGACCTAATGGCCACTCGTGAGCCTAGGCCTTTGTGACCAACTACACTAAACCTACCCTTCTTGAATCAGCTTCAAGAAGAAGCTGGTAAAAGTGTCTCTGTGAAATCACACCAGGAAATGCTGGGGAAAGAAACAAGCTGTTTGGGGACCTGGCCAGCAGTGGCAACCAGACTAATTGGTGACAGAACTTTTGTGAAACTAAAGTAAGGAATCAGCACTCCGTTGATCACATTCATTTCCTCCCTCTTGTATTTCTGTGTTGTCTGGTTTGGATTTGTTTTTCCAGTGCATTTTCTAGTAAGATGTCCTTGGGAAAAGTTCAACTTTACTTTAGCTGAACCATGGGCAGAAAGGATGCAGACACCTGGACCCAAGTAATGAACAAAGGTCAGTCCACCTCCCCGCGTTGGTGCTTGGAGGATTGGTGACTGAAGCTCAAGTGGAAATGGGAGGGCAGGCAGAAGACAGTGGGGTAACCAGGAGAGAAAGCAAAATGTCGGAATCAGGGGCTAGAGACCCTCCTGGGCACCTCCTGGGGCACTCTCGCTCACCCTCTTTAGCTCCTCCAGTCTCTCACCTACACTGACTGCACTGAAGAGCATGGGCTGCCGGCAGGGGAGAGAGAATATTAAGAGCACGGACTTTGCACTCAGACATGCTTGGGTTCAAGGACTCGCACTGCCACACTTGGCTGTGTGACCTTGAATGTGACATTGAATATCCCTAAGCCTCTTTTTTTTTTTTTTTTTTTCATTTGTTAAAACAGAGTAACTAAAGTACTGCTACTGCATGGTAGGTTGTTGCTGGAATGAAATGAGATGACACATGCAAACACTGAGTGGAATCGTGTGGCTCAGCCAGCCCATCACCTCTGCCTCTTCTGGGAAAGCATCCTTCTTCTCTTGGGGAATTATCCTTTCTCCCCCAACGTCACCATAGCAATCCAAATGGGAGTTGCTGCCTTTTTACATGACCTTGAAGACAATGACAAATCAAGAGATGATCACCCATTCCAAGTTATGCCAAGCACGGTACACACCCCATAACTACTCTCACTGGTCGAGGGATGGGTGTGTGTCCTAAGCAGGTCAATGAGACTCTTCCAAAGGAACCTAGACTGCAGATATTGAAGCCCCTGGCTCCAGTCACCCGGACCTTCTGTAGTTTGGCTATATGCTAATTTGAATTGTGGTTATGCACCATACAGGCAAAAGGATCCCGTAACAGCCAGAAGTGGGGTATTTAAAGTAACAGAAACTGAAATGTGGAACTGGCTGAATTAAGGGTATGGGGATTTTAACAAACATCTGCAAATTTTTTAATACACCTTCCATCAAGAGGTAGAGTCTCTGCTCCTTCTTCTTGAAGTTGGGCAGGTCTTGGTGACTGCCTGGATTAACAGAATGTGGTAGAAATGACACTGTATGATTTCTGAGGTTAGGAAAGAAATAAGCCATGGGGCTTCTGACAGTTTTCCTTGGGACTCTCACTCTGGGAGCCTTCAGTCACCACAGAAGTAATTCAGATCCCCGAGGCTGCCATGTGGACAGACTGCGTGGAGGGGGTTGCCTGAGAAGCGCCAGCTGTTGGAGTCTTCCCATTTCAGTCACCGCCTTCATGGGATGAAGTCTTTGCAAGAACCCCTTAGCTTCTGTCTGATACCATGAGTAAGGCCTCCCTCGCTGAGCCCAGTCAACCCCCAGAATCGTGAGCAAAATACATGATTGTAATTGCTTTAACCACTGTTTTGGGTGATTTGTTGTGCAGCAACAGATAACCAGAAGAGCAAGTGAAGGCAGTTAGTACTCCTTCTTTCTGATAGCAATCTTTGGTAAGAGTCAGTTAAGCTCTTTGTTAAGTGATTATCTGCCGTGTCTGGGGACTCAGCCCACTGAGACTACATCTTTAGAGATTTGGGCAAATTGAGAGTACTTAAATGTATCATATCATCTATAAATTGCAAGATCCTAAGAAGCTTCTCCTGGAACTGATGAAAAGGAATGAATGTCACCAATGATGTGGTTGGGTATACAAGATATATACGAGTTAGACATGACTTTGAAATATTTCAAGATGCTGAGGAAATAAGTAAGCATGTAATCTTTCCATGAGATAGTTGCATTAAATTGGACGAGACATTTCTGGAAATGCCTTGGAAGGACTGTGAGTGTGTGTGTGTGTGTGTGTGTGTGTGTGCATGCACATTCATACCCAGGCACTGAATAGCCAAGGATATGGACCGTAATTGATCTATTTTTCTCTTTATCCTGCATTATTTCCTTCTAAATACAACCCTTTCTCTGTCTTCTCCTCAGGTTTACCCTCAGGAGAGCCATCCCTCCTGTCCATTCACTAGAGGATCTGAAGCTGCCATTATCTTAACATGATGAGTTAGGAGGTAAAACCTGGCCCATGCTGGGCCTCCCAGAAGTCTTCCCAGCTTTGCTGACCTGAGCAGGAAGGCAAATAGAGGGGTGAGAGGGAGAGACCCTTCGCACTCTGCACTTGAATCTGTAATAATGAAAGACCAAATCTGAGAGCAGAAACGCTCCTAGCCTCATGCAGGATGAAGCCAACACAGAGAGAAAATAGTTGGTGGGAGACCAGAAAAGCCCATGTGGTGCTTGAGTAGCTACCTTTGCCACCACTGACTTAGAGCAGCCAAAAATTCACGGCCAACACTGTTTGATTTAATCATCAGCAATCAACAGAATCTTTTAACACGGTTCCAGGGCCATAGAAAGCACCCAATAAATGCTTTTCAAACCTGTTTTCTACTGTTGTGCTTCAGCAAGAAGGAGAAAAGTCAACTATGCATGAGAAATGTGTTCAAAGCCACACTCCACTGGGGCTCAGTGGGCCACGAAGTCAGCTCACTCCATCAGCCTCCCGTAGAGCCCTTAAAATATAGCAGTGCCCAGATACCCCGGATCCCTGAATGAGAATCTTTAGGTATGGAGCCTAGTGCCTGTGTATCATTAAAAATGTCATGCGTGGATCCTGACTAAGTAAACACAGGTGCTTATCTCCACTCCTTCCTAAAACCCCATAAAATGACAGCAAAAGAATTAAGGAGCTAAAATATACAAAAGCAAAAAGAATAGGAGGAGAGCCAACCGCAGATGAGAAATGTCAATAACATTTTGTACCATGGAAACTGCATGGAAGAGTCAACAAAGAAAACCGAATCTAAGTGCCCATGGGAAGGCAAACAGAGGCAAGCCTGTTTGCACACAGGACCCCAGAAAGGCCCAGAAATTGATCATATGTACCAGGTGCCCTGAAAGACAGAGGGGCAAAGTTGGGTTGAAAACAGGAGGATTGGTTACAATCCTGTGCAAGAAGCAGTTTGTGCCCTAATAAATGTCCCACCCACATTGCCAGGCAACAGCCCTTCCTTCAACAGGCAGAAGATAAGGTTCGTTCTCTAGGGAGGATCAACAAGCCAGGTGCTGGAATCTGGGACTCAGGCACAGGTGAGGGCAAGATGAGATGTCCCTAAGATTAGGAGAGTTAAAATATCGCAGGCTGAAAGGAGAGAACCTCCGTCCCTCTTCCCTTCCTGCTTCCCCAGTGCTGGAACTAAACTTAAACCTTCAAGACAAGAGCATAGAGAGGAATCCTCCCAGAGAAAATTGATAGGCCCGAGAGAAAGACCCACAGGTAAAGAAGTTTGGGTGTCCCCATCAAAAAGCCAAATCCCCACCCATTGGCCGTATCAGGTCATGATCCTACCCATGTGCTCCAGGCTTCCATTTAGCTTTTCAGAGGCTCACATTTAGATATGAATGACAGCCGATGATCCCCAACACGTGAGGAAAACTGCTTCAGAAAAAGAGACCAAAACCGTTACATGGGACAAAGACGCCTGGAAGAAAAAAGGCAATGCAGGGAGTAAAAGAAAACTTCTTTAAAAATTGTAATTAATCTGCTCACAGACAGAAGATATTACAGCAATGAAACTAAAATAAAATGCTATTTTTAAGAACCATTTGAGAACAAGAAAGATTATGGCAGAATAAAAGAAGTAAAAGATAAAGTTGCAAAAAGCTCACAGAAATTAGAATTTGTTAATGGAAAATAAAAGAGAAAAGATGAGTGGCCATTCAATTTAACCCCCCCAAAAAAAAAC
This sequence comes from Rhinopithecus bieti, assembly GCF_001698545.2. Classification (NCBI taxonomy): domain Eukaryota; kingdom Metazoa; phylum Chordata; class Mammalia; order Primates; family Cercopithecidae; genus Rhinopithecus; species Rhinopithecus bieti. The sequence continues at coordinate 588,316 of NW_016817151.1, read as the reverse complement.
TACAAGAAAAATTATTAGAACTAAGGACGTGCATTTCCCTTTTATGATGGCAGGAGGTAGAAACTCCAATCTCAAAACCCCAAAGTCGCTGGTTAACTGCTCATTTTATCTCTACAGACTTACATTCACAGGAAATACATGGGGATAATGAAATAATTACTACTTACTGAGAACTTACTCTACGCCCAGTGCTTGCTGTGTCTTACATGCCTTATATCTCATTTAATCTTCATAGCAATCCTATGAAATTGGTGCTATTATTTTTCCTGCTTGCAGGTGAAAAAACTAAAATTCAAAAAAGTAAAGTAATTTAGGGGCTATAATTCAACCCAAGACTGCCTGTCCTAACCTATTCTGCTTCCTGCCTGTTAATACAAACTGCATATATGCACACACACACACATATACATAACACACACAGATCTTTACCAGTGCTGCCCCTTGCTCTTACCTCTTGGGTAGCTGCTAACCAGTTGTGTTGCTTCCTTTCTTTTGTTATTTTACTTTTCATAAAGACTTAATCTTTTTTGCCACTTCACATTCTCAATTTTTAACTAAATTGGCCATTTTCTGCTTTTCATTTGGGAGCTTTGCACACAGAAATGTGAAAAATAGCTCAGTCCTTGGGCTTGCTGTACCAGCTCATACGGCCCTTTAACCTCACAGTCATTCTTCGGAAGTCAAAATCCCCTGAAAAAGAAAAATCTTTCTTTTGTCCCTATTCGATTAGGTAAGAGCCTGCTAAGGAAGGACTTTGCAGAGATGCAGAAGAGTTCACATCCCCCGTGAAATGCAAAGACCAGCTGGGAGACAATATTGATAGATCTTGGGATAGGAACAAGACGGCCTTTTACCAAGGACTGCTTTATTTGAAAGTGTGAAGATAATGTCAACAGTGTCTGTCTTTGGGCTCCTCTCTAAAGAAAGGGTATGTATTCAGCTGGGCTGAGCCAGCCCACTCCGAATAAAGGCAATGACAGAATCTTTCAAGGCACGTTGGCTCTTATGTGAACATTATGGTACATTGGCACTGAAAGCTTATAAAATACCTCAAAGGCTACAATGTTACTGCACAGCAAGGAGAGGTTTTTCTTCAAGGATGCACACATGCAATTTCTTCAGTCCTATCTGTCTATCTAGGTATTCTTTCATTTTTTAATTTTATTTATTTATTTGTTTTTGAGGCAAAGTCTTGCTCTATTGCCCAGGCTGGAGTGCAGTGGCATATCTCAGCTCACTATAACTTCTGCCTCCTGGGTTCAAGCAATTCTCCTGCCTCGGCCTCCCGAGTAGCTGGGATTGCAGGCATGCACCACCACGCCCAGCTAATTTTTTGTATTTTTAGTAGAGATGGGGTTTCACCATGTTGGCCAGGCTGGTCTTGAACTCCTGACCTCAAGTAGTCGGCCTGCCTTGGCCTCCCAAAGTGCTATGATTACAGGCGTATGCCACCGCGCCCAACCTATCTAGGTTATTTATTTATTTATTTATTTGTTTGTTTGTTTTTGAGGCAGAGTCTCACTCTGTTGCCCAGGCTGGAGTGCAGTGGCACAATCTTGGCTCACCACAACCTCTGCCTCCTGGGTTCAAGTGATTCTCTTGCCTCAGCCTCCTGAGTAGCTGGGATTACAGGCACATGTCACCATGCCGTCTAATTTTTGCATTTTTAGTAGAGACGGGGTTTCACTATATTGGCCAGGCTGGTCTCGAACTCCTGCCCTCGTGATCTGCCCCCTTCGCCCTCCCAAAGTGCTAGGATTACAGGCATGAGCCACCATGCCCAGCCCTTATCTACATATTTTTAATGTGTCTGTTTCCATAGTGGGTCAGAGGCTCGTTTGTTCCACAAAAACTGTGTGACTAATGCCAACTTTTTAGCGGGGACCATCTCTTCTAGATTCACAAAGGGCGAAAGGAATAATGAGGGAACTAGGATTAGATCCCTAATATGTGTCATCACTGAAGCAAATAGCAAGGTTAGAAAACAGACGATATCCACCACCAAAAGGAGAAAAGGTAGGTACAGTGACGGGTCGACTTTCAAGATGGGATTGTCCTGTGAGTTGTTGAAAGCAATTCCATAGTAACAAGAGAACATCATTTTGCTAAGCCACCAATATAATTATGCCTTTGGCTATTTATGGGATTATTAAAATCTTGAAAATCACCTGTAGATCAAATTAAACGAATGGCAGCATTTGACAAGATATAAAAATCATTAAATCATCCCAAAGTGTATAATACTTAGGGCATTCCACTTAAATATTCTTAAATTAATTTGAAAAAGAGGCCAAGCATGTTGGCTCATGTCTGTAACCGTAGCACTTTGAGAGGCCAAAGTAAGAGGATCACTTGAGTCCAGGAATTCCAGACTAGCCTGGGCAAAATAGCAAGACCCTGTCCCTATAAAAAAAAAGTTTAAAAATTAATCAGACATGGCGGCACCTGTAGTCCCAGCTATTCTGGACGCTAAGGTGGGAAGATTGCTTAAGCTGGGGTGGTCAAGACTGCAATGAGCTGTGATCACATTGCACTCCAGCCTGGGGGATAGAATGAGATCCTGTCTCAAAAGAAACCAAGAAGAAAAGAAAAGTTGTTAAAATAGTATTTTGCAGAGTACCCAGTTTTTTTCACATCATTTTGTTTGGAGCTTTAAGATACATTTGTGAGATGGATATGTCTCCTGTTACTCTCCTCATTTTACAGAGAAGGAAACTAAGGCTCAGAAAAGCTAAGAGATTTGTCCAAGGTCACACAACTGGTAAGAATAATGGCTAAATTACTATAGTACTTTACAAGACACTAAGTGCTTTTAAATTCACCATATCCTGTGGAACTCTCCCTATAGTCCTATTAGAACAATGTTTACTAGTAGGCCCATTTCTCAGAAGCAAACTGAGGCTTTGATAAGTGAGAAAGTTTTCCTTTTTAAGGTCTCACCATTGCTAGGATTGGTCAATTCAATACCCACATCCCAGATTCCAAATCTCACTCTCTATCTACTAGAATTCAAATCCAGGTCTACTGACTACGAATCCATTGCACTTTCGCTGAACCACCTGGCCTTGAAGAGAATAGAGAAATAAATATTCTTCCCCCTTAACTAGCATTTGTTGGGCTGGATATTTTGAAATCCTTAGCGTCCTTGGGCTCCATGTTGATTATTTCAGCTCATTGGGTATTACAGCAATTGTCTACCCAACAGCACTTTTAAACTGATTTACAAATAGAATATGCCTTAGAAACTACAGAAGTCTTAACATACAGAAGTACGGCTATAGTTTGGATATTTAACCCTCCAAGCCTCATGTTGAAACTTGATTTTCAGTGTTGGAGGTGGGGCCTATTGGAGGTGTTTGGGTTACATGGGCAGATCCCTCATGAAAGGCTTGGTGCTGTCCTCACTCTATTAATTCCTGTGAGAGCTGACTGTTGAAAAGAGCCTGGCACCCCTCTGTGTTTCTCTCTCGCTTCCTCTCTGGCCATGTGATCTCTACACATGGGCTCCCCTTCCCCTTCTGCCGTGAGTGGAAGGAGCCTGAGGCCCTCATCAGAAACAGAGGCTAAGGCCATGCTTTTTTTTTTTGAGGCGGAGTATCACTCTGACACCGAGGTTGGTGTGCAGTGGCATGATCTCAGCTCACTGCAACCTCCGCCTCCTGGGGTCAAGTAATTCTTCTGCCTTAGCCTCCTGAGTAGCTGGGATTACAGACACCCGCCACCACACTCGGCTAATTTTTGTTTTAGTACAGATAGGGTTTCACTATGTTGGCCAGGCTGGTCTCGAACTCCTGACCTCAAGTGATCCACCCACCTCGGCCTCCCAAAGTGCTGGGATTGCAGACACGAGCCACCGCGCCCAGCCTGGGGCCATGTTTCTTATACAGCCTGCAGAACTGAGAGTCAAATAAACCTCTTTCTTTAATAAATCACGCAGCCTCAATAATTCCTTAATGGCAGCACTGAATGGACTGAGGCAAGTACATTCATATATAGCATGATATTTGAAATTTTACATGGAAACCAAGACCTATGATTTTAGAAGACCTAAGCATGCCTCAAAATGCCATCACTAAACCCTCCACCAGGTCAATGTGTTGAATTGAAAGCATGCAGTAAGGTAGTTTCAAAGCAACACTCAAGCAGCCACCTACAAAATATCCTGTTGTTCTGAAGACCCTGAACCCTCCTCTTAGAGTAATCTAAATCTAGGTCCAACTGGGAGACAGCAACGAATCTATTAACAAAGTCCAAAGGTTATTAGTCCTAACATAGCGTTCTGTCACTTTTCTTCTTTTTTTAATTCAAAGTTAACTTTATTTTGGCATTGATTTTGGTGTCTGGTATAATTTCATTTTTCAAGCAAAATTTAAAGACTGTCATTTCCACACACTTGCACCCAATGAGAAACAGCTTTGGTGACAACTTTTTTTATTAAAGTTCCTCATGACCAAACAATAGTGCTTCATTCATCTGAATTGAAAGACAAGGTTGTCAGAAAATCTGTAAACTGTTTCCACACAAATCCCCAAGTACTATGAATAGTGCCTCTGTCCAACTTTTTTCAGAGGTCTGGCTTCAGCACAAAACTTGGCTCAGTAGGTTTCATAAAACCAATCTTCAGATGCCGCAAATAGCCAGCGGGTTTTCTGTTGACTCTGAAAATATCATATACTGTATTTAATCTCTTCATGGGGCACGTTCATTAGTTTAGTTTCCACGTTTCTGATATATTCGAAGGTTCTTACATGCTCAGGGTATAGTTTTGAGAAATCAAAATGGTTTATTGCTTTTTATGTTTAATACAAAATAATAGGTGCCACTTTTCTTTTCAACATTTTACTTTCCTAAACAAAGTGAAGGTAGGGATGAGGGGGAAAAAAAGCTTAATAGTGTGTTACAAAAGTCCATCATTTTTCTGTTTTCGTTTCTCTAATTCTTATGCAACTATGTAGATAGTCTTTGAATTAATACCGAATCTCAATGTCAGTGGAAATCTTGGTCCCAAGAGAACTGCCAGGGATTTAAAACAGAAAATAGCTCACATGATATATGTAGCTGGCGTCAATCTAAGAAGCCAGCTTATTAGGGAAGATTTTCTTTGAAATGCAGCACGAAAGGCTTAACTCATTGCTGCAGATGAGATCTTTCTTGGCTTAGCAAGAGAAGGTAGAGCAGGTGCCTATGGTGATTCTCAGATTACGTATTTGATTTTTTTTGCAATTAAATGAAAAGTTAGGAACCTCTTGATTGTTCACATTTGTTTTTGCTACAGTTGCTCCCAGGAGAAACAGTATTTTTGCCATTTGTAAATTGGCAGCAACTCCCAGCTTTTCCTTTATGTCGTGGCATATGTTATCAGCAGTCTTCTGTTTCTATGATATTGATATGTTCTTTTTAATCCCTGCTTAAAATTCACTTTTCCTGTACTTCCATGTGTGAAAGCCCACCAGCTTGCTCCACTCTGCCACTACTGTGCATCTTCATTTAACTCAGCACCTATTATATGCTGGCCACTCTCACTGGGCATCTCCACATGTTAGTTCATTTCTATGCTCTCAATAACTTTCAGGGATAAGTGTTTTGTTTTTTTTGTTTGTTTGTTTGTTTGAGACAGAGTCTCATTCTGTCACCCAGGCTGGAGTGCAGTGGTGCAATCTTGGCTCACTGCAACCTCTGCCTCCCGAGTTCAAGTGATTTTCCTACCTCAGCCTCCTGAGTAGCTGGGATTATGAGCATGTGCCACATGCTCAGCTTAGTTTTGTATTTTTAGTAGAGATAGGGTTTCACCATGTTGCCCATAGGGATAAGTTTTGATGTTCTGATTCTACAGATGTCAAACCTGACATTCAGAGATATAAAAAGTAACTCGTCAGCCAGGCGCAGTGGCTCACACCTGTAATCCTGGAACTTTGGGAGGCCAAGTCAAGCAGATCACTTGAGGTCAGGAGTTCAAGACCAACCCGGCTAACATGGTGAAACCCCATCTCTACTAAAAATACAAAAAAATTAGCTGGGCATGGTGGCGCATGCCTGTATTCCTAGCTACTTGGGAAGCTGAGACAGGAGAATCGCTTGAACCTGGGGGCAAAGGTTGCAGTGAGCCAAGATCGCACAACTGTACTCCAGCCTGGGCAATAAAAGTGAACCTCCGTCTCACAAAAAAAAAAAAAGTAATTCATCTACAGTCACAAAGCTCATCCATAGGAGAATTGGGATTTGACCCCAGGGCTAGTGTACTCCAGAGCCTGGCCAGTCCATGTCAGCATGTTGTTCCTTAGATAATGTGTTACATCTGCCTGGAGCAATAAAAGAGCTATGAATACTGACAGCTTCTACATGTGTGTGTAAAGGTCACATGGATCATGACTTAGATTCAGCAGGTCTTTGAGATCATCTCTTTCAAACTTCTACACCCTAATAAGCAATTCCCTCTACAACATTCCAAGTAAATGGTTTCTCAGTCTGTGCTTGAGCTGTTTTTAAATGAAAAAAAAAATGTAGTAAATGGCTGTGAATATGATCACACTTACATATAAATATTCATACCGTGGTTGAGTTCTGCAGCAATGCTCTATTTGGGAGCAATTGTGCAAACAGCCGTGCTCAGGGTGGATCAGAGAATTCCCACCAGCAGAGCCAGGCACCCAGGAGAGACCCAGCAATGAGATATAATCAAGAATTGCAGTCCTTGTTGTTGTTTATGCGCCTTCCTGGGACTGACAATCTTGAAAGTTGTCCCCAAAAGGGCCAAACAGCATCCTTTTAAGATGGCACAAACAAGATCAACATAACACAAATTCAGAAAGAAGGGGGATCCCTTACAATCCCACCGGCCGAACTCATTTGTTTCCATTCTTCTTGCTTCCAATTCTTGCCCACATGTAAACATGATTTTTAGAGTTGTAATCAAGTATACTTGGAATTTGCTATTCCACTCTGCATGTTTAACATTATATCATCACATTTTATGATGCTACACAGTCTGCATAATTAAAATTTTTAGTGACTATATGGTAGTCCATCAAATTGACACAATGTAATTTACTTAACTACTCACTCTTGAGTAGTTTCTGGTTTTTCTTTATTATGAATTACTCCACAATGATCATTTTCATTGTTATTGATTTGCCTCTTATTTTGGATGATTTCCTTGGAACCAAAAATAGGTATATTCTTTTTTTTTGAGACGGAGTCTTGCTCTGTTGCCCAGGCTGGAGTGCAGTGGTGCAGTCTCAGCTCACTGCAAGCTCCGCCTCCCGGGTTCACACCATTCTCCTGCCTCAGCCTCCCAAGTAGCTGGGACTACAGGTACCCACCACCACGCACAGCTAATTTTTTGTATTTTTAGTAGAGACAGTGTTTCACCGTGTTAGCCAGGATGGTCTCAATCTCCTGACCTCGTGATCCACCCACCTCAGCCTCCCAAAGTGCTGGGATTACAGGTGCGAGCCACCGTGCCTGGCCAAAATCCGTATACTCTTTAAAAAATAAATGTAAATGGATTCTGTTTTAAATTTTGTAACACACCAAAGATCCAAGGCCTTAGTGGAATTAACATCATGTGTGGTTATTCTTTTGCATTTTATTTAGTTTAGGTATCTAACAGATTTGTGCTGTAAATAGATAAAATCCTGTTCTCGTGGAGCTTACTTGCTAAGAGAAAGTACAAAGAGAATTTTTTCAAGAGTAAAATAATTTCTAAGTCTTCCCCAAAGAAAGGGTTTGGTTTTTTTTTTTTCACTTTTGTTATCTTTCTGCCTTTTGTTATCTTTTCTCTCTTTTTAAAATTTCAACTTGTATTTTAGGTTCAGGAGTACATGTGCAGGTTTGTTACATGGGTGTGTTGTGTGATGCTGCAGTTTGGGGTACAAATGATTCTGTCACCCTGGTAGTGAACACAGTACGCAATAGGTAGTTTTCAGCCCCCTCCCCTCTCTCCCTCCCTCCTCCCTTGAGTCATCCCCAGTGTCTATGGTTCCATCTTTATCTACCAACACTATAAAAGTGCTAGAAGAAAATCTAGGAAATACCTTCCTGGACATAAGTCTCAGCAAATAATTTATGATTAAGTCCTCAAAAGCAATTGCAACAAAACAAAATGGATCAGTGGGACCTAATCCTTTCTATTTTTAAAGTCTGCCACATTCACCTCACATGGCTCAGCAAACATTGGTTTTTAAGTAGGAGGTTCTTGTTATTGGACTTGTTGCCAGAGAGGGCCCCAAGGTGGGAGAAGGCCTGGACAGGGTGGAGGTGTAGCAGGGGTCCAGTTAAGAGACCACAGCAATATCCATGCTCACAAGATGCAGCCCTGTGAGGTATATGTGGAGATGTGAGGACAGGAAGTAGGAATGGTCAGAAGGGTGCAAATGCAGGTGACATTTCTCAGAATGGTCAGGGGTTGAAGATCAACTAGGTGTGCAATTGGATAAGTGTGCTTGTTTGGCAGCTCATTTTCTTTTCTTTTCTTTTCTTTTATTTTCTTTTCTTTTCTTTTCTTTTTTTTTTTTTAGATGGAGTCTTGCTCTGTCACCCAGGCTGGAGTGCAGTGGCGCCATCTCGGCTCACTTCAAGCTCCGCCTCCTGGGTTCACGCCATTCTCCTGCCTCAGCCTCCCGAGTAGCTGGGACTATAGGTGCCCACCACCATGCCCGGCTAATTTTTTGTACTTTTAGTAGAGACAGGGTTTCACCATGTTAACCAGGATGGTCTTGATCTCCTGACCTCGTGATCCACCCCCCAAAGTGCTGGGATTACAGGCATAAGCCACCGTGCCTGTCCTGGCAGCTCATTTTCAATGATCCTGCCCTAGGCTTAGGAGCAAGAACAATAGATACCTGCAAACTCAGATTCACCTGAAGTGTTTCCAAATCTCTGAGCTCACCTGCCAAAAATGCTGCCCCAAGGGAGTCATTTGTTTAAGGTGACATCCCACCTCCCCATCAGCCTCTAGTTACACTGTAACGCACTCTTGAGTGAATGACATATTATTATATCATCCACAAGGTGGACCTGAGGAAGAAGCCACTAGGCTAGGGAGTCAGGGGACCTGAGTCCTAGTCTTTGCTATATTGTTGTGGTAAGTCCCTTGATCTTGCCCAAATTCAGTTTAGTCTCTGTACAATGGGGATAATAATGACTATCTGCCTGTTTGACAAGGTTTTGAGCTTCATGTGAAATCTTGCATGTGAATTCTCTTTGTAAACTCTGATGTACTACAGAGATGTTGGAGGGGTGAGGGAGCAGAAAGGGGAGGCAGGAAGCTGGTCATATCCCCAGCTGGATGGTGGATGGTAGAAAGCAGAGTCCTAAATGAATAAGATACAGGATAGGTAAATTCTGATGAGTGAGCCTGAAAATTTGCCTTAGTTTGCTCAGGCTGCTGTTATAACAAAATTCCGTGGACTGGATAGCTTAAACAGCAGATGTTTATTTCTCACAGTTCTGGAGGCTATAAAGTTCAATGTCAAGGTGCCAGCAGATTCAGTTCCTGATGAGGGCTCTCTTCCTGGCTTGCAAACAGCCACCTTCTCACTGTGTCCTTACATGGTGGAGAGGGTGGGCTCTGGTTCTCTTTCTCTTCTTACAAAGGCATGAATTCCATCATGGGCTCTCCACCCTTGTGATGTCATCTAAACTTAATCATCTCCCAAAGGCCCCACCTCCAAGTACCATGACATTGGGGGTTAGGGCTCAACATATAAATTTTAGAGAGACACAAACATTCGGTCTATAGCAAGGGCTAACATTTGAGGACAAAGCACTCATGGAAACAGACCTGAATGGGAGGCTGATGGGGCTTCAAGCACCCAAGACAAGAGGATGCCTGAGGATCCTCTTGGTGGTGAACAATGTTGTGAATCCTGCTTCTGTCATTTTCTAGAGTTGTACAAGCTGGACAGGCTACCAACTCTGCCATACCTCAACTACCTGTTCTAACATGGAGACTCATTTATTCACTCACCAGATATTTATTGAGCAGCTACTGTGTACCAGAAACTGTTCTCAGTGCTGGGGATTATAAAAAGGTGATTAAGACAGACTAAGTCCCTGCTTTTATGAAGCAAACATCCCCATGAGGTGTACCAGTGCCCTGTGGGGATCTCATGTAATCTACATGGCATGGGCATAGTAAGTGCTCTAGAATTGCTAGCTGCTATTATCATCTATTTCACCATTTTTCCTGGGGCTTGTCCTGTTAAGATGCTATGTGAATAGAACAAATGCATAGAAAGCCAGGGTATTAACCCAGAGGTCCATTCATATATTGCATCTGTTTGTATTTGCTTTGTGGATAGAACTTCCAGGGTCACCCCCGCACTGCTCATCTCACTGGGTAGCCAATATCTGTGCTATTCAGCCACTCTCTGGGCTCTCTTCTCCAATGAGTCCAGAAGGGCATCGCTTATTTAGGAAATGACATGTTCCGAGTTATTAATACATTCCAAATATTAAAATTTCAGCCGAAGCACTGGGAAAATCATGGCAGGATCATCATTTAGGGAGGCCAGGTGGCTAATGAATGCTTGGTGCCCAGGAATATCTTGATTCCTCTGCCCCTCTCTCTCAATTAACAAAAGCGCTGATGATCTCGGGGCTGTTTCTGGCCAGCTGGGATAAATCAGCCCTCTGGCAGCTGCTCAAATGATGTATTTTAAGGGCACAGGCCATGTGGCTCACGATTGCAAAGCAATTGGGGTCACTGTGTTTGCATATGGATTAACTCGCTGTGCAGGGATCCTACCCGCTTACTGTGCCCGCTGTGGGTTGACACTCAGTAACTATTCAACAATGATAAAGAGGAGCCGGACCTAACGACCCTTCAGAACGCTCCCCATCTTCATTTCTCTCCATTCCCGTGTTTATTACTTGCAGCACGGAGAATTCAGTCGGCTTTCCTATTTTCACAGTCCTTATTCTTCTTAGAAGTTTTCCACATTTGACAGAAAAAGGTATCTGGGTGACTATGGTTGGGAAAAAACATACTGATAGGTTGAAAATTATCAGCCTGGCCCATTCTCCTTGGTGATTCCAAGGCAAGTTGCAAAAGTTAGAGTCGTTTTGAATAAACTATTAATTGGATGTGCTGTTCTCTGGGGAAATCCAGGGTAAGTCCCATTGATGGGCTTAGGTGCTCATTGCTCTGTTGTGAACAGTGTCTAAAAGTTCCCGAATAGTCTGTCTCCAGTCCCCTGAGCAATCATCTGTGGCACCAAGGAGGTAACTGATTTAGTTCCTATTTAGCCATTCAGTAAACATCTACCAGCAATCTACTGCATTCAACACACCATATTAAACATGGGAAAGTTCCTACGATGTAGAAGACAGTCCCCAGCAAGCCAGGAGCTTGCTGTCTTACAAAAGGGATCATGATTTCACAAAATAAACACAACGCAGTTCATACAGTTTAGGCAACAACGGTTTCGTGATCATTGTGATGTGTGATCACAGGTCCTGGATTTTCTGAGCTCATTCTAATACTTCATTTTCTCTGTCATTATCCCCATAAATCATTGAAATATTCCAAAATTCCAATAGTTAAAATCCAAACTACATTTCTCAGACTACCTCTACTATTTGAAAGCAAGACAAAAATCCTCTGTTAAAGCAGAAGTTCTGGTTTTTACCTAAAATGATGGCCACTGGCCACCTAAGTATTCTTACCATAGGTGACTGGCCCATTGATGATTCTGCAGTGGTGATTAACAAGGAACATGAGCCTCTTCAGCAAGATCTTCTGTACAATGACTTGGCACATGTTTTCAATGGTCCTTGCCCTGCTTTCTTTTCTTTTCCTTTTTTTTTTTTTTTTTTTTTTTTTTTTTGAGAGGGAGTTTCGCTCTTGTCACCCAGGCTGGAGTGCAGTGGCGTGATCTCAGCTCACTGCAACCTCTGCCTCCCGGGTTCAAGTGATTCTCCTGCCTCAGCCTCCCGAGTAGCTGGGATTACAGGTGCCCACAATCACACCCAGCTAATTTTTGTATTTTTAGTAGAGACAGGGTTTCGCCATGTTGGCCATGGCTGGTTTCAAACTCCTGACCTCAGGTGATCCACCCACCTCGGCCTCCCAAAGTGCTGAGATTACAGGTGTGAGCCACCGTGCCTGGCCCACTTTTCTCTTCATGTATTAATTTACTATCCATCTGCCCAATGAACAACAGTAAATAAGATGCAGACCTGAACTCCCAGAAGCTTACTTGATGGTCTAGTGGGGACAACAGGCAATTAAACAGGTCAAGAGGAAAGCAGGGAAAGGACCAGAGCTTCAGATGTGCTTCAAAGGCATTTGGACTTGACTCTGATGGAACTAGGAGACACAGAAGGGTCTTGAGCAGAGATGCGAGTGGATGTGAGTTGCACTTCAGAAAAGGTGATGTCACCACAGGGGAAGAGATGAAAAGGAGCAAGACTGAAGACAGTGATGAGGTTCTTGTGTCATCCCAGAGATGACTGCCTCATAAAGCTCCACTGAAAGGGGTTTGAGTTCTTGAGAGCAGAAGGGTGAGATGGAGTCCACAAGTCAAGATACAGTCGCCGTGAGGGGTGCAGGGGCAGAGCATAGCTCCAATTATTTATACATAGTCTTGTATCACTATGCTCTGTGCAGGTCCTGCACACTCTGATATTTGAATGAGAAGGAGGAAGCTTAGAGACACTTGTAAAGATAACTTGAAAATTAACCTATCTGTGTGGACTAATATACTTTTAAAAGGCTCAAAATTTGCTAAACTAAAGGGAAGAAACCCTGTTTTGATGATTCCAAAAGGCAGATAACGAATGAATACCTGGTATTTGGCTTTGGAATATGACATTATTTTTTCTGGAGTGTATCTGTCATCAGTGCAATTTTTTTTTTTATTTTGCCAATGTAAAAATGTTCCCTGAAGTAACTCCAAATAGGTTAGACAACAGAAAGTAGAAAAGGAAAAGCAAATAGAGCCTGTGAGCCCATGAGCCACAAGGATGTAGGGTCTGTAATAATGCACAAAAAGTTAATTGCCAAGCCGGGCATGGTGGCTCACGCCTGTAATCCCAGCACTTTGGGAGGCCAAGGTAGGTGGATCACCAGGTCAGGAGTTCAGAGACCAGTCTGACCAACATGGTGAAACCCTCTCTCTACTAAAAATACAACAATTAGCCAGGTGTTGTGGTGGGCACCTGTAATCCCAGATACTCTGGAGGCTGAGGCAAGAGAATCACTTGAACCTAGGAGGCAGAGTTTGCAGTGAGCTGAGATTGCGCCACTGCACTCCAGCCTGGGAGACAGAGCGAGACTCTGTCTCAAAAAAAAAAAAAAAAAGTTAATTGCCTATGACAGCCAGACATCAATGCCTCCTCACCTCCCCTCCACCTAGGTTGTAAACATCAGTATCATCATCAGAAAATTCTAGAGATGCTTCAGTTGCTTGACTGGAGTAATTATGTTAGTGACATGGTGAAATTCCCTTAAAGGCTCTCCTTTAAGCTTAACCACTTGTCCCTAAGCACCCCCCTTCTCCTAATCTAAACGCCAGAGTGTTCAGAAAGCTGTAGTGATGGAAAGCTGTATGTAAATGTAACTACAATAATAGTGCCATGAAATGGAGCTCTCCACTGCTCCCCAGCCCTTCTGGAAGAGAGAAGCTCTGTATGGATTCCCAGGAGACAAGGGGTTGTTTCTGGTTCTCCACTGTCCATTCCAGGACTTTGTTCCAGCACCCTCTATCTGCAAAATCTCTTCTGACATTCACGCATCCATTCATACTACCTTCTTCTCTCTCTCATCTCTGGCTAGGGAGTTCCACATAGAACATACTGCCACTCTCTGTCACAATTTCTGCAACTCCCTCACAGGTTTTTTGGTTTTATCCCTGTCGGGTCCCTATCATGCCCATAGCAACTGCTGTGGTGTAAATGTTTGTGTGCTCCCTGCCAAATTCATATGTTGAAACCTAATCCCCAATATGGTGGTACTGGGAGGAGGGACCTTTGGGAGATGGTGGGTCATACGGGCTCCTAGAATTAGTGTCTTTATAAAGAGGACTGAGGGAGCTTGTTTGCTCCTTCCTCTGTGTGAGATGCAGTGAAAATGTTCCATCCTGAACCAGAGACTGAGCCCTCATTAGACACAAAGTCTGCTGGTGCCTTGGTCTCGCACTTCCAAGCCTCCAGAACTGTGATCAGTAAATTTCTATTGCTTATATGTTACCCCATTTAAGGTATTTTGTTATGGCAGCCTGAATGGATGAAAACAACAACTTCAAAATGCACGCTAATTTCAACACCTTTCCTTCAATATCCTCAACTCCTAGATGTGTCATCATCTCCAAACCTTTGTTAGTAGGCCCACACTTTAGACCACATTTTTACGAAAAATTGGTCCACTCCTAAAATCTCAAAGCCTGAGTTCTCCTTCTCTGACTACAACCTTCTTAGTTTCTCCCTCTCCTGTCCCATCCAGACACCATCATCATGCCAGTCCTTCCCTATTCCTGGTTCATGAACCCTTCCTCACTTCGTGGACCTTCCTTCCCAGCCCGTATTCTAGAATCACCTAGCCCCTGACTCTCTCTACTTCTCAAGACAGCCTTCAATATCCAATACTCCACTGGGCACGGTGGCTCACACCTGTAATCTCAGCACTTTGGGAGGCCGAGGTGGGAGAATCACTTGAGGTCAGGAGTTGGAGACCAGCCTGGCAACATGGAGAAACCCCGTCTCTACTAAAAATACAAACATTAGCCAGGTGTAGTGGCATGCGCCTGTAGTCCCAGCTACTCGGGAGGCTGAGGCAGGAGAATCGTTTGAACCTGGGAGGCAGAGGTTGCAGAGAGCCAAGATCAGGCCACTGCACTCCAGCCTGACAGAGCGAGATGCGTTTCAAAAAAAAAAAAAAAAAAAAAGCCAATACTCCCAACATCTTCCAGGTTCCTCTAACCTGCTCTGTTCATTCAGTGCTGATGGGGAGTCTTGGCTCCTTCATGTTCTCCAGCCCCAAATGGTTGCTGCTCTTATAAATTCTTATTGTATTCCTCATGCAACTGATATCAACTTCTCCCACACTCCCTAAACCCTGCTGGCTGCTCCAGCCTCTTTGTCTCAGCAGATGGTCTTCTTGGCTTATTTACTGACACTATCAAGTACAACGTCTGCACTTGAATTTTCACAGCTCTTCAACTTAACACGTCCAAAACTCATCCAGTCATCCTGACTTCCTCCCTCACTCACCTCACACTCAGTCAGTCTCCAGAGCATGTTGATTCTACCTCCTGCAGCATGGATCTGAAATCCTAATGCACTCCTTCGGATTAATATTTCTTCCCATCTGTATCACTTACAATTATTCTAGTTCAGACCAACATCATCTCTTGCCTGTACCACTGCAAGAGCCTCCTAAAGGGTCTACTCTTGGCGAGGTTCAGTGGCTCATGCCTGTAATCCTAGCACTTTGAAAGGTCAAGGGAGGAGGATCGATTGAGGCCAGCAGTTCAAGACCAGCCTGGGCAATGTAACGAGACACTACCTTTACGAGATAAATATATATGTATATTAATTAATCAGGCATGGTGCATGACTATAGGAAGCTGAGGCAGGAGGAACACTTGCGCTCAGGAGTTCAAGGTTACAGTGAGCCTTGATCCCACTACTACACTCCAGCCTGGGCAACACAGCCAGACCCTGGCTTTAAAAAATTAAAATAAGGCCAGGCACGGTGGCTCACTCCTGTAATCCCAGCACTTTGAGAGGCAAAGGCGGGCAGATTACCTGATGTCAGGAGTTCCAGATCAGCCTGGCCAACATGGTGAAACCCTGTCTCTACTAAAAATACAAAAGTTAGCCAGGTGTGGTGGTGAGCGCCTGTAATTCCAGCTACTCGGGAGGCTGAGGCAGGAGAATTGCTTGAACCCAAGAGGCAGAGGTTACAGTGAGCTGAGATCATGCCACTGCACTCCAGTCTAGGCAACAGAGAGAGACTCCATCTCAAAAGAAAAAAAAAATTAAATTTAAAAAAAACTACCCCTTCTATTTTGCCCACTCCAGTTTGATTATTCTACTCCACAGTGGCCAAAATGATATTTTTAAAATGCAAACCAGATCATCCCATTCCACTGCTTTAAACCCCTTAATGACTTCCCAATACTAAAAGGAAATTTTTCAAAATTCTTAACATAGCCTAGAAGACTTTATTAGCCGAGGTAACTGTCTCTCTCTGTAGAGTCATTTCTGGCCACTCTTTCTTTTATTCTCTACAATCTAGCTTTCCCTTTTTCCAATGCCAAACTACCATTTCATGGCCTTCTAATACGCTGTCCCTCCACATTTCCCACACCCTTTCACCCATCTCCTTTCCCATTTGGAAAATTCTATTTCCCATCTGGAAAATTCCTCTGCTCTCAGTTTTCAACCTAAATTACACTTCTTCAGGTGCTTTTCCCCTTCCCCACTCAGGGTAAATTAGATGTTATACGATCTTAGTGTAGCCTATGTTTTTTCCTCATACTGTGTGTCACAAATGCAATGACATCATAATTTGTGATTACCTGCTTAATGACCATGTTTTCCACTATTCTATAAGCTCATCAAGAGCAGGAGCCATGTCTCATTTGCTCAATACTGTGTGCCCAGACCTGGCACAGTGCCTGAGAGCAGAGTTGGGTTATAACCTCCAGAGAATGAGCCTACGGGTGGGCCCAGCAGCAAGGTGGGTGGAGGAAAGCAAGTCTGTGAAAGGGGGCACCCCTTTGATTTCATTCTTCACGAGTGTCTAAGTTCATTTTGTGCTGCTAAAACAGAATACCACAGGCCAGTTAATTTATAAACCAAGCTTATTTGGCTTTTGGTTCTGGCGGCTGGGAAGTCCGAGAGTAAAGTGCTGTACCTGATGAGGGCCTTCGTGGCAGAAGGTGGAAGGGCAAGAGAACACATGCCCATGTGAGAAAGGGAAAGGGGGCCGAACTCCTTTTATCCTTTTATCAGGAACCCACTCTCACAATAACTAATCCACTCCTGCAGTAGTGGAATTAATCCTTTCACACAAAGGCAGACTCCTCATGACCTAATCATCTCCTAAAGGTCCACCTCTCGACGCCTGAATTGGGAATTCAGTTTCCAGCACATGAATTTTGAGAAACACATTCAAACCACAGCAGTGAGCCTCCCAGTCTTGCTCCCTTACTGCTTTTTCTACTGCCTTTTCATTATCTATAACCATCATCATGTGAACACACCACCTTAAAGTTGTTGAAAATATGCCACTTTAGGAGAATGTGCTCAGAGGAGGCAACTGATCTCCATACCCATTCCTCACCCCTCACGCCCTGGTCAGCTACTTTCTGTATATTATGTGTTAAAAATGTATGAATGAGACAAGCTCTTGCATTTCCCCTGATTCCTCGACCTCTCGTCAATATCTGTTTGGCCCCAAAGTATCCACTCACCACTCATTCCCTTAAGTCCTTCTCTCCTTCTCAAGGTTCATCAAGCGAAAGTGGTACCTTCCTTGATCCTCTAACTCCCCTCATCTAACCTCCTTAGATTCATCCTTCTTCCCCTCAACTTTCAAGTTGAAAGTTCTTGAAAGAATTGTCTCCATTTGTAGCATTCACTTCCTCCCCACCTACTCACTGTTATTTAGTGCTTTATTCACTCAATTCCTGAATAACTAATACGTGTTCACAACATAGAATTCAAAACATTCCAGAAGGTTCGCAGTTAAGCATCTTCTTTCTACTGGTCTCCCCAAGCTTCACATTTTCCTCAGCAGCAACCCCCACTACCAGCATGTTGTCTGTCTTTCCAGAAAGCATATACTTACATTTATTCTTGTTTGTGTTTCTTTATACAAATGGAAGCATTTCTACGCATTTTCTACCTTTTGCTTTTTTCACTTAAAGTATCTTAGTGTTCTATGTACATCACGATATCCAAACTGCCTCATTCTTTTAAAGGGCTGCCAAAGCCCCATGGTGAGAATGGATCATAAATTCTCTACTCTGGACATTGAGGATATTACTCGTGCTTTGTTCTAACAAACATGCTGCAGTGAGCATCGTTGCACATACAGGATTTTTCCACCCTTGTGAGTGCATCTGTAGGATAAATTCATAGAAACGAAACAGCACTTTGCATTTTGGAATCAAATTGCTCTCCACAGAAGTTGTACCAATTCACCCACTACAGTAGTCCATAAATTCACTGCCCCTCATATTTCTCAACAGATTGTTTTAACAAGCGTTTTTATGTTTATCCAGTCTCATAGGTGAACCAATCTACTTTTAATTTGCATTTCCTTGTATGAATGCAGTTGTCACCGGGCGTGGTGGCTCATGCCTGTAATCCCAGTATTTTGGGAGGCCAAGGTGGGCGGATCACTTGATGTCAGGAGTTCAAGACCACCCTGGTGAACATGGTGAAACCCCCGTCTCTATTAAAAATAGAAAGATTAGGCATGATGGCTGGCGCCTGTAATACCAGCCACTTGGGAGGCTGAGGCAGGAGAACCACTTGAACCCGGGAGGTGGAGGTTGCAGTGAGCCAAGATCGCACCAGTGCACTCCAGCCTGGGCGACAGAGCAAGACTCTGTCTCAAAAAAAGAAAAGAAAAAATAGGCAAAACAATGCTGTTGTACATTCTTCTTCCATTTAAGAGCCATTTGTACTTCTTGTTTCACCAACTCTCTGTTTCCATTCTTTGCCCATTTTTTCTACTACATTTTTGGTCTTTTGGTTTTCCTAGGAAAACACTATACAAGAAAACTAGTTCCTTGTCTATGGTATAAGTTGCAAATATTTTTAATTACTCTGTAACCCTTTGCAATGTGTCTTCTGTGTCCAGGGAAGCAAATGGAACTATTGTCTCGCTGGTTCCCCATGGCATCCTGGTTGTGCCCTTCCAAGGCCTTTCTCTGTGCTCATTTTTTTTTTTTTCAGCATTTGACAATGCTGACCTACCCTTTTTGAATGTGCCTTTAAAAATTACATGTACTACTTTATATTGCACCATGTCCCACCTCTCTGATGGTTACTTCTCTTATTCCTTCACCAAAATTCCTGTGAATAATGCCCTTGTGAAGAGATCTTTGAACTCTGCCTCAGCAGTTCCTCAGGGATGAGCCCTGGCAGAAGATCTTGCTGGAGTTTTTCCAAACACCTTAAGTCTAGTGTGATGCGCAGACAGCTATTTCCATAGCTGAGTCCAAGGCAGGCTCAGCATGTTTCCTTGGCTCTTTTACTTTTCATCCCCACATCAAGTTCAACATGTCTAAAACTGTTCCTTCCAACTTTTTCACTTCCCTGGGGTTCCTATCACTCTCCCAATCCTCTTAGGTCTGAATCCTCAGTTCCCACAGCCCAGGAGTTGCCAAGTCCTAGCAATTCTTCTGTGACAGTCATCTCCTCCACTTCTGCCCTCCTTCCCAGCCCCAGGTCATCATGCTTGTCACCTCACTCTTTATCATGTGTCTTGGATGATTCTTCAACAGTCCTGCACATGCAATCTCCCGCTGCCCTTTGGGGAAGCCTCAATCCCTCCCATGCACCAGTGCTCCTCACTTACACCTCACCAGAGGGCTCTGCACAAAGCTAGAATCGAATGTGAATTAAGGAAGCCTGGATCCAAATGAAGTACCATGTATCCTGGAACCGGAAGATGGCATTTCCAAAAGTGAAAATTATATATATATATACACACACACACACACACATATATACATATATACACACACACACATATACATATATATACACACACACATACACACACACACATATATATTTGTGTTATTTCTTTGGACACATCAGTTCTCTCTGTGTGTGTGTGTGTGTGTGTGTGCGCGCGCGCGCGCGCGCTTTGCCATTGTTGCTTTTGTTTGCACTTATTTAATTTATTCAACCAACCAGAGTGTGCTTTTATTCTGGTCTCCCCAACTCCTTCCCTCCAGCCCCGCTCTACTTAGCTCTCACTTTTGCTGCAGTTGTACCCACCCCCTAGAAAAATTGGTGGCAAGGAGCCATTTCCAAGACCCTGCTCCGTTTTTCAGTCCTAGGGGCCATCCAGCAATGCCAGGCCAGTGAGAAGGTGGCCTAACCCTGACACTCTTAGGCCAGTGTCTCCTGTCCACCTGCGCCACTCTGCTGTCTTCTCCTTCACCTTCCATGAGCCATCTTTCCCCCACCCCCACCCCAACACACACATACAAAGACCCTGCAGGAAATGGCCTCCAGCCAGGTGTCACAGCAGAGTCCAATGACATTCTAAGACATCCTCGTTGCATGGCTACTGCCCTGGCACTTTATTTCTTTGGGTCCCAGGATTCAGCATCCCGCTCTGAGGGATGCAACCACCCTCACACATTCAGAGTCACCGGGATGCTGTTTGGGGGTTAGTAGACAGGATAGAGTGAGGAAAAAAGGGGGCATCCGGGAGTGCAGGACTAGCTGCCCGCGGCAGAAGAGAGAAGGGAGGGGAGAGGTGAGGCGCTGGAAGGGGTGGGGACCGCTGGGCTGGCCCAGGCGGGACCGTGCACCCTGTGTGCGCGCGGCGTTGAAATGCCCTGCACGTCGGGGCAGCGGGACAGAGCTTAGGGCGCCCAGCGAGTCTGCGAGTGCCTCGCTCCTCCTGCCGCAACCATGACAGAGAACTCCGACAAAGTTCCCATTGCCCTGGTGGGACCTGATGACGTGGAATTCTGCAGCCCCCCGGTGAGTACCGCCAGGGATTCCACACGCAGGGCCCGGGGTGAGTATCTGGTTCCACAGTTCGGACTCAGGGATGCATGCCACCGAATGAGTATGTTGGCGGGGGGGATAAATTTGGGTTCCAAATGTGTGCGTGGGGTGTTGCCCCACGCGTATGAGTGTGCAGGGGGCACGGCATCCACAGGCGGGTACGGAAGGGCGTCCCGTGGCCAGTGGAGGGTGCAGGCCGTGGGGCGAAGGCCCCGCGCTGCGAGGTTTGCTCACCGCACTTCCTCGCCGGATTGCAAAGGACACTCGGGAGGGAGGGCGGCGAAAGGGGCACCCGTAGGAGCCCGGGCGAGCTGTTTCTCGCCCGACTCCCCACTCCCTGGCGGCCACCGCGTGGGTCCGGGTGCGCGCGGGGCCGCAGGTGCGGGCGGCACAAACGTGACGGTCCCTCTCCCGCCCCGGTCCGCAGGCGTACGCTACGGTGACGGTGAAGCCTTCTAGCCCCGCGCGGCTGCTCAAGGTGGGAGCCGTGGTCCTCATTTCAGGGGCGGTGCTGCTGCTCTTCGGGGCCATCGGGGCCTTCTACTTCTGGAAGGGGAGCGACAGTCACGTAAGTCCAGAGGGCGGCGCGCGGGGACACCCGTGTCGTCCACGGTGCCCCTAGGGGGAGCCCGAGCGCGGGCCGGCGAGGGACGCGCGGCTGCCGCAGGACCCCTCGGGCCCAGCGTGAGCTCCTCTCTCCAGTCCCACTCTGGCACGCAACTTTCCGCCTTAGGTCAGCTTTGTAGAAAAGCAAGTGAAGGTTTCACAGGAGAAGATTGAAGCATAGAGTAGGGGAGAATGCAGTGGACGGTCCGAGAAAGGCCGTTTTCGGCCATCTCCCGCTAAGCAGTGGCGCGACAGTGGGGAAGGCACGTCACCTTTCGGCCTCAGTATACTCCTCCTTAAGGGAAAAAATGGAACTGGATGATCTCTAAGGCCTCTCTCCCTGCTGAGAAAGGCTATGGATGTAAAATCCAGGACAAAGACAGTGGAGGAATATTCAGACCCATATTCAGACTCATTGGGAAGGAATTTTTGCCTTTCAGAAGGTTTTTTTGTGACCCAGCCATGAACATTCCCTTCTCTCTCTGGAAAACAAAAACAAACAAACAAACAAACAAACAAAAAGTCTAACTTCCTTAAAGGTGGAAAATCTCTTTTAACAATTCATTCTGGCCTAGTCATCACATGTGATTTAATAGTAGGTGTTTTACTGACTGCTGCCCTACTTTCTTTGTATGCAACTATTTATTTTAAAGCTCCATGGCTCTCCAGGAGTATAAAGACTGCCTCTAAGTTGACTGGGCAGAGCTCCAGTGTGTTCTCTAAATACTCTGAATGTGTTCACCTATGTAAAAGGGGACATTTTATCTTGATGACCACTGCCAGGTCTGGTATAAGCTTATTTCGACTAATGGAAAAGAATTCCATCTCCAGGGCACACACAAAGGGTTCTTTCATAATCACTATCCTCAGAGGATTGGTGACTGCTGTTTTTTCCTCTCTCTCCTACCATGAAATGCAAAGCATGAACGAATTCCAGTACTTACAGAAAATGGTGCTGAAAGCAATTCAACCATTTTACACATCACATCTTCTGCAGTCACTGCATAATTTGTATTTTTAACTCAAATGTCTAATGTAGATAAGCATGCCATTTAGCACCGAGTCTGTTTTAGAAACTATATCAAATTTACAAGCATCGATTTGTAAGATCAGAATTGCACTGTATTTTGTGGGTATTTGAAAAGTGCCTTAATGTATCTGTATTTTAAATATAGAAGCTGGGCCAGATGCTCATGTTTGAAACAGCAAATGTGAATAAGAGAATGATTTCAGTATCTACATCTCCATTAATAGCGGGGTTTAGATTGTCATCTCTTCGGGAAATTCTGTAGTTTTAGAATGTAAACGATATCTTTTTTTATTATTATTATTCTTTTGAGACGGAGTCTTGCTCTGTCGCCCAGGCTGGAGTGCAGCGGCGCCATCTCGGCTCACTACAAGCAAGCTCCGCCTCCCGGGTTCACTCCATTCTCCTGCCTCAGCCTCTCGAGTAGCTGGGACCACAGGCGCCCGCCATTGAGCCAGGCTAATTTTTTGTATTTTTAGTAGAGAAGGGGTTTCACCGTGTTAGCCAGGATGGTCTCGATCTCCTGACCTCGTGATCCGCCCACCTCGGCCTCCCAAAGTGCTGGGATTACAGGCGTGAGCCACCGCCTGTAGATAGCATTTAAAATGCTATCTTTTAAATAACAAAGCCTCAGTGGTATAGGTCAATGGGGGATAAAAATAGCTATGCTTTTTTTGGGTAAAGATTCTGGACATGATATATATTTTAAAATGAATACCACTTGGCATTTAATTATTCAAGGTAAACTTCACTAACTGACAAGCTTCTAAAAAGGGATTAAACAATCATACTGAATAAGCACAACTCCCTTTTTTCATATCTTTTACTTTACTGCAAGATGATTGGTTGTCTGGTTCAGGAGAGCAGTATTAAATTCTAAGAATGCAGAGGAACAGTGAATCACATTTTATTGCCAACAATCAAAGTTATTACTATATCCTACACAGACAGGAGAATGAAGAAAACCACGATAGTTTTTTTCTCCCTGATCCATATGACTTAAGTATGAAAAACAAATCACAAAATACTAAATAGAGTAACTTTGGCACCATCTACGCATAGCACACGCACAGGTCTCTTTGCCTGAATACAAATCTAGGTAGCTCAGACGAAATGTAATCAAAAGAGGTAAGTCTCTGTCAAACAGAAAGACTTGTCATACCAGATGGATTATCCACTCTTGGGGATTATCTGTGCCTCGGGCTCCTCTGTATTGGTTTATAGAGGAGAACCAGCTGTAATTCACCACCTATCCCTTTCATGTGGGTAAATCCCCTTAGGACAGGTTTAAGGAAATTTAGTTGGAGGACTATGAAGCACCGGAGTACTAATAATCAGGGTACAACTGAACTGGGCTCCAATATTGAGGCCATTTTTCATCCACATTATTGTAAATGGAACAAGGCATTGAAATATGGGAAATTTCCACCAGTATGAGATAACTGACAACCCTACCCTGTGGGATGAGGGAAAGAGATCATTGCTTGGGGCCTTTCCTCTCAGACTAATTTTTCTAGACATTTTCCCAAACATGTAATTAATCTTATAGAACGTAGGCCTTGTTAAAAACTCATTAGCAAATATCCTTGGCTGTAAAAGGCACCATATTGAGCAGAATTTTGGGAAATAATAAATTTCATCTTATTTGGATAAAAATATCCTTGGGTGTCCACAGTTCCATGGACTTAGAGCAGATAAGGTAAATGCTGCTCCAACAGCCCAGCCTCGTCCCCAGCTCAGAGTCCAGTATGTTAGAAACTGGACTGCCTCCTCCCCCCGCAACCTCCCCCAGTAGCTTCAGGAGGGCATGAGCTTTTCATTGCTGTCCCATGCAGATGGCACGGTGCACATAAAAGGTGGGCAGCAGGCTGGGCATGGTGGCTCAGGTCTGTAATCCCAGCACTCTGGGAGGCCGAGGCAGGAGGATCACTTGAGGTCAGGAGTTCAAGACCAGCCTGGCCAGCATGGTGAACTCCCATCTCTACTAAAAATACAAAAAAATTAGCCAGGCGTGGTGGCGCATGCCTGTAGTCCCAGCTCCCTGGGAGGCTAGGCAGGAGAATGGCTTAAACCTGGGAGGCAGAGGTTGCAGTGAGCCGAGATGGTGCTACTGCACCCCAGCTTGGGTGACAGAGTAAGACTCCATCTCAAAAAAAAAAAAAAAAGGTGGGCTGCAGCTGCACAACCAAGATGCCCTATGTCAACCTTGTCCTGCATGCGGTCCAGGGCGGTTTTGAATGCAACCCAACACAAATTCGTACTTTCTTTTTTTTTTTTTTTTTTTTTTTTTGAGACGGAGTCTTTGCTCTGCGCCCAGGCTGGAGTGGCAGATGGCCGGCTCTCCAGGGCTCACTGAAAGCTCGCACCCCCCGCCGGTTGCACGCCATTCTCGCTTGTCTCAGCATCCCAAGTAGCCTGAGACTACAGGCGGCCGCCTCATCGGCCCGGCTAGTTTTTTTGTATTTTTTAGTAGAGACGTGGGGGGTTTCACCGTATTAGCCAGGATCGGTCTCGATCTCCTGATCTCGTGATCCGCCCCCCGTCTGCGGCCTCCCAAAGGGCTGGGATTGCCAGGCTTAGCCCCGCGCCGGGCCCGTACTCTCTTCTTAAAAGCATACATTATGAGATTCTTTTTTTAGATTTTTTTTAAAAAACTCATCAGCTATCGTTAGTGTTAGTGTATTTTATGTGTGGTCCAAAACAATTCCTCTTCTTCAATTGTGGCCCAGGGGAGCCAAAAGATTGGACACCCCTGCACCTAGTTAGGGAGGCTTTGTTGGGGAGGAGACAGCCAGAGGTAGTGGTGGAGGAATGTGAAATTCAGACCACAGACCACTCTTCTAGTGTGACAACCTTGTCTCCTTAAGAACTGCTAAGAATTTAGAAATGGTTATGTTCTTAAATGTTGCATTGTTTCACTAGTAAAAGCTTATGTGCAATGTTCTTAAAAAACAAAAAACAAAAACCGAACCTCTTGTCACATGAGTGGAAGACACTCACATGGGTGTTGCCTGCCAGGCTCCTTCTGACAGTTGTCGCTGACCCATATGAACACTGGCTGCTCAGAGAGCACCGGACAGAACAGAGCCTGCTTTCCAAATCTCACCTGCAGGAGTCTCACAGCCAAAGAAAACAGGTTTCCAAAACCTGGCTGATCATAAGGGCCACCTGAGGGGCAAGGGGAAAAGAGACTGGTGGGCTGTGCTCCAGCTCCACTAATTCAGAACCCCTAGGAGTGGTTCTTGTGATCAGGGAAGCCTAGGAGACAGTAAATTGCAGACATCTAAGTTCCTCAGAAAGAGACAGGGAAAGAGGGGCGATGAGGGATGGTTGAGCTGAAACAGGACACTGGTATTTTCTGTGCTGCTGAATGAATGCTGTTCCTAAAAGGGTGCTGGATAGCAAAGCCATTTCTGTATCTCTGCTGATAATAAAATAGTGCACCATGGGTCTTGTAATAATGAGTTTTCTGCAAGAAATAGATCCAACAGTAACAGATCCTTCTTCCAGTGTTTGTGCATGTAGCAGTCACTTTTCATAATGAGGAAGAAAAATCAGACTTGAATTGGATCTGAGCTATTTGCAGTTTTGACTGGCTGACCTGACATTAAGTAGCAACAGTTTTTCATCAGTTCTCACTCCTCCCCTTTAAAGATTTATATATATGTGTACATATACATCTACAATTTATATACAAGACATGTAATATATCATATGTAAGATATATAGCTATACATCCATATGCATCTAAATCCAAAAAACAAACCCACCTCCTAGCCCTGACACACGGAAAGGTCTACCAGGACAGCGCACACTGAGCAGGAGCAGCATCTGAGTTATTTTGAAACCAGTGCAGTAATCAGGTGTCTGAGCCCTTGGGGTGGGCTAATTAGTGGCAAACTTAAAAAAAAAAAATGTTTTAAGTGTTGAAATTTGTCTTTCTAACAAAATGTTACTCAGAAATGCAACACATAAGACAGAAAAAGCAGAGCCACTCTGGTTAGACTGTGGATGGACAGGAGAGAACAGAGTACTACAGTGCCATCCTCACCTTTAGGCCATGCCCATGAGATCCCAACAGTTCTAAGTACACTGATGAAAGCCACCTATGAGGTCCAACTTCATTCTACACTCATGGCAACTCACAAGATCCAGAGATGAGTGGTGTGGCCACCTGTTTTCCTGATTCCTGGACCGGAATCTCTTCTGCAGTGCCAGGTCCCTTCCCCTCTTCCACACACCCCACACATCTCATAACAAAATGCCCTACAGCACCATGGAGTCGTTCAGGGAGTACTACCGTTTTGAACGGAAACAAACGTGCACATCGGCCTTCCTCTCCACACATGCTGCTCTATATCAAGCGTACCCTGGTCCTGTCTGCAGTCCTTTTCATATACCTAATACCATATACCATATGCCTAAGGCACTCCATGACTAATCTTGACCAAAGGATGAAAACAACTTGTGAAACTGAGGTGCCACTGCAGACATGTTCAGCTGGGAGCCCAATTAACCTTCTGCCTCCTCAATTTCGATTTATCCATCAATAGTTCTCAACCCAGATGCATAATAGAGTTGAGCTTTAGAATAAGAAAGACCTATGCCCACGCGCCCTCCCCACAGCTTCTGATTTGATTTGTCCAGGGTGAAACCCAGGCATGGTACCCAGAGAGTCTACCCAGATGCTTCTAAAGTACAGCCAGCGTTGCAAATTACTGAGCTGTTGGAATAGGTGTCAGAGACAACCAAAGGTTTTACTCATAAGGTGTTTTTAAGGAAATCATTGCATTAACTAATTGCTGTATGAATGAAGTCTTTGTATATAAATGTATTATTATTAAGGACTATCCCAAGTATCTCTGAAACATATGGACGCTACCTCAAAGACTGCCATTCTAAAGATAAGCCCTGAATTGCTCAAAAAAGAAAGCATCACTAACTCTTATGCTCACTTTCAGATTTACAATGTCCATTACACCATGAGTATCAATGGGAAATTACAAGATGGGTCAATGGAAATAGATGCTGGGAACAACATGGAGACCTTTAAAATGGGAAGTGGAGCTGAAGAAGCAATTGAAGTTAATGATTTCCAGAATGTAAGTATATTTCATGCCTTTACAGAGTTTAACCAGGCAAGCCTGGGGGACTTTTCCAATTCATGGAGAAGCAGCATTTCTCACACACATCCAAACGGTAACTGTTCTTTATAGCAGCTGTAGTGCCACTAATCCACATATGTCATATAGCATATTCTCTTTGAGAAAGGACCAAACTTTGTCCTTCATATTTGCAAAAGAAAAAAACAACACTTCAGTTGTAAAATACCAAAAACAAAAAGAACCACCTTCATTGAATTCATATACACAAGGATTTAGCTGTTTTGAAAAAATTTTTTTACTTCTAGGAAATTAAAGGTATTTCCTAGAAATCAAAATAAAACTTGATTTTTAAATGTGGGGAAAAAAAACCCCACAGTACCATAGCACTGAAAAGAGCAAGTTCTTCTTAGAATTATATAAAGTCTTGGCAGAAAGACTTGAAGGAGCTACTTCTTTTCAAGCGGATTTCTGTAACACGATGAATGAAATGCTCAAAACTATCCAAGAATGTTGTGAGATTTGAAACTTAAATTTCTGAAGTACAGGGAAATTTTAATGACCTAATAATTTCATCAGCAACAAGTGGGATCTACTTACATACTTTTCTCAATTCTGATTTCCTATGTAATCCGGAAAATTACCATGAGCAAATTCTCCTATTATAGCATATGTTTTCTGACCATAGCATATTAGAGATAAAACATTCACATCTCCTTTGAAGAGGAGAGACTGTTTTGTTTTGATTTTTTAACAAAAATTTCATTTACAGGCAATTTGAGACATTAAGCTGTGCAGCGATGTTTCAGTGTACATCTGCAAACCAAAGTGTCACTCCAGGCTGAATTTCCTGTTGGTCAACATAAATTTTGTTTTTTGTTTTTGTTTTTGAGATGGAGTCTCACTGTGTCGCCCAGGCTGGAGTGCAGTGGCGGGATCTCGGCTCACTGCAAGCTCCGCCTCCTGGGTTCACGGCATTCTCCTGCCTCAGCCTCCAGAGTAGCTGGGACTACAGGCGCCCCCACCACGCCCTGCTAATTTTTTTGTATATTTAGTAGAGATGGGGTTTCACCGTGTTAGCCAGAATGGTCTCGATCTCCTGACCTCGTGATCTGCCCACCTTGAACTCCCAAAGTGCTGGGATTACAGGCGTGAGCCACTGCCCCTGGCCTGGCCTGGCCAACATAAATATTTTATGCCCTTTCATGTTTCACGATGAGGAAGAGGCATCACTATTTGTGTTCTCCTGTTAAATCTGCAGATGGAGTAGGTGAAACTTCATAATGAAAAAAGGCTCTTGAAAATAATGTCTCTTCTGATAGTTTATTGGTCCACAAACACCTCATCGACCCATCTTCCTCTGATTGATGAGAAAAGCTAAAGGTGCTTTTCATTTGAGTGAAAGCACTCCTCTTGTTGGTACCAAAATATACCTCATAAGTCCATTTGAATACCCAACAGATGCTAACATTAGAGCTGCTGTGATGTTGGATATTATTTGATCATGACAAGGACTGACTGACTATGTTCAGAATGATCTCTGCCCTGGGGACAGCCTCTGCAGCTCTATATGTGCCCAGCTGCACTTTGTTTAGTCATAGCTTTGCAAATGATTCTGGTCAATGCACAAGTATAATTTCTCTGCACTTATTAAAGGCTTTTACTGCAAGACCCAGGACAGGGTAAAATCATTTTTTCTTTGTACTACTCAATATAAACTAATAAAATGTGACTCCCCAACACACATTATTCAATCCAGAAATTGAATACCTGTGGTGTGCCACAATATTAAGATATGCAAAGGGAGCTACAGAGATGAATAAGAAAAGATTCATCTTTATTGAGATGTTCATGTATCAAAAATATTCTTTTAACATATTTTAATCCCAAACCTGTATTTCTGTTTTATAATCCTTTGGTTCTTTTCTAATAATGGTATCGATTGTGTTTTGTTCTCGTAGACCAACAGGGCCACAGATATTTTATAAACTGATCAATTCTCTTTGATAGCTTCCACATTTCTCTAAGTCAGAACTGGTGAGTAGAACATTTTTTTGATGGATAGAACCTGTTGTGGGTTTAAACAAGCCTGAACTTTTGAAAACACATGAATCAGTCACTATGGTGCCTACGCTATTACTTTCTCCTGTATTTCGAATCAACAGTCAAATTCAAGAAGCATTTATTGAGACATACTGTGTGCAAGGGATGGTGCTAAGCAGGAGGAATGCAAAAATGATTGACCCCTCCCTCAAGGACCCTTCAGTTCAGTCCAGGAGGCAGACACACTCACAGAAATAGCTTCAGGTTCGCCTGGAAAATGTGTTCCAATGAGCTATGAACAGAGAGGAAACATCCTTGCTGAACAGGGGATTGGAGCAGGTCTTACAGAGGTGGTGATGAAGAATGATTAGGATTTCAACTGTCAGACAGGTAGGGGAAGGCTCTCCAGGCCCAGGGAAAAATAGCGAACACGAATGTGCAGGCTTGCTCCAGGGTTCTTATTCTAAGTAGCCCAGTTCAGCCCAACTTGGGGAAGGAAAGAAGATGGGGATACAGGTGGGGCTAGATCATAAAAGGTTTTGAATTGTAAATGAACAGTCTCCCCAGTTCATCCAGGACCCCACCAAGATTTTAGTAGAACCCAGTGGGAAAAAACAACCCCCAAGGAAGGATAGCACTGAAAAAAGTGCTCCAGGATCTCCACCCTGAGAGATAGAAAAGCCAAGTTCATTCAAGCTGTGTGAATTACATTCCAGTTATACTCTCACAAACACCAGCGCTGTGCTTTAAGCCAACCCCCTTAGACTGAATGCCCCATTTATATAACAAAAAGCCTTAGAAATTGAAAGAATAAACTGATGGGTATATGGGTGTTCACTGTATAATTCTTTTAATTTTGTGAATATTTGAAATTTTTTATTTAAAAAGCTAGAGAAAGTAAAGACAGCATAACCTATCAATTCAGCCTCCAACTGCAAGGTAAAGGAAAAAGAAAATGAAACTAATTTATATTAAAAATATGGACTTCATGTGTAAATGTACAGCCAGATGCACTAAAAGACATAAACACTTATAGTATAGTAGTAGTTGAATGACTGCCAATGCCACAGCCCAAAATGCAGACAGACACAAGTGTGTGTTGGCAATTTAAATGCTATGTAATTTTCTCAAACAGTGAAGAAAAGCACTGTTTTCTCTCCATTTCACAGTAATTGCATTCCTAGGAAATTTGTTGTACATTAAGACTATGCCAAAAATTACTTTGTGTTTACATATAAAACAACATTGAGTGCTAGGCACTGATATTTACAAACAGGTTTTTTTTTCCTCCAACCCAGGACAATTAGTTCTTCAGGACTGTCCCAGGCTCTGCAGGACCTGACATCCCTGGGCCCTGTGCAATAAAGGTCAGGAGTGCCCCCATCTTTGTGGCAACAAAAAACTCCTCAAAGGATTTCTAAAGTGCTGTCTTGGGGACAGGAACTCCTACCATCTTTGGGAACCTCTGGTTTAAGCCATAGAAACAGATAGATGAGATACCTTAGAAAGAAAAAAATGTGCAGCCAAGGTAAGATTACCTCACTCTTTTGAAAAAAGAATGTTAGATTCTTGGACTCTTCACTCATCACCGTTGCTAGCAAATTTCTTCATTACCACTAGCTTCTAAAGCCTGTTTGTTTGCAAAAACAGAAGGTTTGCTTGGCTTTCTTGTGCTTCTTTCAGTTCCCTCTATTTAATCTCTTAATATAGCTGGCTGCTTGATGTGGAGTTTTAGCTAGACATGGTGGTTAATATGTGTGAATTCTTTCCCACACTTCCCACCCCATGGGGGTTTCAGTTCTCACTGCAGTGTGTCGACTGTCAGAACGAACTTAATACTAGATTCCCATTCAGGGCTGTGAATCCTTCAGTAGAATCAGCTCTCCCCTTCGGGGATATCGTGACGGTTGTATAGCGTTCCCTCCACACATCTCACATTCAGGGGATGTGTTTGAAGTTAAGAGAAAATGTCACATAAGGAGCACCATCTCCCTCCCTGCCTTCTGTTTTTCAACCTATGAGTCCTAAATTTACACGCCAAATAAGAGCAGCGGCCCTACAGGAGGCAGCATAAGAGAAAGCAGTTATTCTCCACGTGTATTCCTCAGGCTGCCAGTGGAGCATCACTGGAAGGCTTGTTAGAAATGCAGATTTTAGGCCCCACCCCAGACCTACTGAATGGGAAACTGGGGGTGGGGTACAACACTGTTTAATTTAACAAGTCCTCCAAGTGATTTTTTTTTTTTTTTGAGATGGAGTCTCGTTCTGTTGCCAGGCTGGAGTGCAGTGGTGCGATCTTGGCTTACTGCAACCTCCGCCTCCTGGGTTTAAGTGATTCTCCTGCCTCAGCCTCCCGAGTAGCTGGGACTACAGGTGCATGCCACCATGCCCAACTAATTTTTGTATTTTTAGTAGTGACGGGGTTTCACCTTGTTGGCCAGGATGGTCTCCATCTCTTGACCTCACGATCCTCCAGCCTCGGCCTCCCAAAGTGCTGGGATTACAGGCATGAGCCACTGCACCCCGCCCAGGTGACTTTTTAATTTGCCTTTTTAAAATTGTTACATAATATTTTATATATTTATGGGTTATATGTGATATTTTGTTACATGAATAGAATGTGTAATGATAGGATATTTGGTTTTCATTTCTACGTGTTGGGAACTATAGTCATCCCACTCTGCTATTGAACATTAGAACTTACTTCTTCTAACTGCATGTTTGTACCACCCATTAACCAACCTGTCTTCATTTCCCCAGCTCCACCCATATACCCTTCGCAGCCTCTGGTATCTATCACTTTCTGCTTCCATGGGATCAACTTTTTTAGCTCCCACATAGGAGTAAGAACATATGACATTTGTCTTTCTGTGCCATTTGTTTTTCATTTAACATAGTGACCTCTGGTTCCATCCATGTTACTGCAAATGACATGATTTCATTCTTTTCTATGACCAAATAGTATTCCATTGTGGATATATAGATATATATACCAGTGATCCTTCTCCCTTCCAAGTAGCTGGGACTACAGGCACACACCACCACACTTGGCTAATTTTTAAATTTGTTTTGTAGAAATGGGGTCTCACCATGTTGCTCAGGTTGGTCACGAACTCCTGGGCTCAAGCAATCCTCCTGCCTCAGCCTCCCAAAGTGTTGGGATTAGAGGCATAAGACACTATGATTGGCCCTTTTAAAATCTTTTTTCTTTATTTTTGTCTGACTGGGTTATTTCAAAAGACTTGTCTTCAAGTTCTGAGATGCTTGAAATAGTCTATTGTTGAATCTTTTTTTTTTTTGAGACGGAGTCTGGCTCTGTTGCCCAGGCTAAAGTGCAGTGGCGCCGTTTCAACTCACTGCAACCTCTGCCTCCTGAGTTCAAGCGATTCTCCTGCCTCAGCCTCTCGAGTAACTGGGATAATAGGCATGCACCACCATGGCCAGCTATTTTTTGTTTTTTGTTTTTTTTTGTATTTTCAGTAGAGACAGGGTTTTGCCATGTTGGCCAGGCTGGTCTTGAACTCCTAACCTCAGGTGATCCACCCACCTTGGCCTCCCAAAGTGCTGGGATTACAGGCGTGAGCCACTGTGCCTGGCCTCTATTGTTGAATCTTTTAAGTGTATATTGTATTTAATTCAATGAATTCTTCAGTTCCATAATTTCTATTTGGTTCTTTTTTATAATATACATCTCCTTATTAAATTTCTCATTCATATTCATATTAAATTTCTCAATCCTAAATTTTCTTTCTGATTTGTCATGTTTTTCAGTATTCTCTTGTATCTCATGGAGCTTCTTTAATATCAATATTTAAATTTTTTTCTGGGATTTAATAAATTTGTTTTTGATTGCGATCTGTTGCTGGAGAATTATTGTATTCCTCTGGAAGTGTCATATTTTATGGCTTTTTCATGCTTCCTGTGTCCTTGCGTTGATATCTGTGCATCTGATGTAATAGTCGCTTATTACAGTTTTTTAAATTTGCTTTCATGGGGTGGACTTTTGGTGTTGGGTAAGTAGGGCACTTAGGCTTTGATTCTGGGTGCATGCAGTAGTACAGTCTCTGTATGATTTTTTTTTTTTTTTTTTTTTAGCTGTAAACAGCATCAGTGGTGTCTGTGATTTTCCTTGGTGGCTTAAGGTGTGGTTGTTAATGAAGACTTTTCTGAAGTTTTGCTGGGGACCCAGGGGATTTTTGATACAAGGGAAGGTTTGTGAACCACTGATAAAAGAAACTTGGGTCCAAAGGTTATTGCAATCATTTTAAAAGCTTTGTTACCTTGAACACCTTTCTCTTTCATATGGTAGTCTTCAACCCTGGCATCAACCCTTTAAATTATAAACACCTGGGGAGTTTTTAAGACTACCTGGGCCCCAAAGCAAACCAATCAAATGGGAATCTCTGGGAAGGGGCACAGACATCTGTGTTCTTAAACCCTCTCCAGTGAATTCAGGTGCAGTGAGAGCCAAGCCTCAGCAGTAAGCCTCAGAGTTCGTCCTCTTCTGTAAAGTGGGGATAATGCCCCTGTCTCTCTCTGAGTGAGCAGTAGTGCTGGGAGAAATAGGTGAAATGAGTTACATATGTATACATGATAAATTAAGCCACAAGAAAAATAATAAAGAGCTTGAGGAAGAATGAGCCTTTTCTTCTGTGTTCTGCAGTCCTTTACTCACCAGCTTCTGTAGGACTCCTGGCTCTGTGACTGCATAAGGTAGAGCTATCCATGAATCCCCTCCAGTATGACTTACATTTAATTTTCTTCTTCATTTTAAAGGGCTGAATCTTGAGCCAGGATCCCTAGATTTTAAGTGTTTTCTTCCCCCATTCCTTGTCACTGGCCCTGGTACCATTTCTATATCATCCCAACACTTGCCTCAACTCAACAGAGGACTGATAAGGTTCAGATTTGTGCTAGTATCTCCATTATTACACCATAAAAATTGTAGGCCTTTAATATTATTTTAGGTTCACTACTCCTGAAACTAACAGCAGCAGGGGGAGAGTAAACATTCTTGGGGCAGAACATCCTGTTACCCATCATGTCCTCTGTGGGTAGAACTGGGGCTGTGCTGTCAGCCAAGACCGGAGCTTTGATGTTGATGTTTCCCCTTGAGGCAGGTCTTAGGCAGACCAAGAGAAGATATTGTTTATATCTCTCAGGAGACAAAAAAAAAAAAAAACAAGTCCTTGGGTAAGGTATAGAAGGAAAGTTCAGGACCAGGTGCTGTAAAAAGTTTTACTGTTTACTCTGGGCTCAGTAACTTAGGAAAATTCTGAATTCATAGAATTAATTAATTTGACCAACATCTTTCGAGAACCTTTGTGGGGTCACCAAAAAAGAAAACAAAAAAGATTCAAATAGTGATCTCAAGAAGCTTATAAGTAAGTAGGCTATGTATAGTTGAGTAATTATCCCAGTTGAGGAATGAAGAGGGGAGGACTTATGGGAAAGCAGAGGAAAGATAGCTGCTTAGGCTGAGATGTTTGGAGAAGGCTGCATGGAGAAGGTGAATATAGATGGAATAACTAACATACTCTGTCCCAGCTCAAATATCATCCCCTCACTGAGTCACCTCCCCTGAATATGCTGTCTAAATTACCACCTCATTATTCCTGTCTTATTTTTCTTCGTAACAGTTATTACCTGACTTTATCTCTGTTTTTGTTTGTTTGTTTTGTTTTTTTTTTTGAGACAGAGACTTGTTCTGTCACCCAGGCTGGAGTGCAGTGGCTATCTTGGCTCTCTGCAATCTCTGCCTCCCAGGTTCAAGAGATTCTCCTGCCTCAGTCTCCCAAATAGCTGGGGTTACAGGAGCTCGCTACCACACCCGCCTAATTTTTGTATTTTTACAGGGTTTCACCATGGTAACCAGGCTGGTCTCAAACTCCTGACCTCAGGTGATCTGCCCGCCTCGGCCTCCCAAAGTTCTGGTGGCATGAGCCACCGTGCCCGGCTGTTTTTGTTTTTTTGTTTTTGTTTTGAGACGGAGTCTGGCTCTGTCGCCCACGCTGGAGCACAGTGGCGCGATCTTGGCTCACTGCAAGCTCCACCTCCCAGGTTCACGCGCCATTCTCCTGCCTCAGCCTCCTGAGTAGCTGGGACTACAGGCACCCACCACCTCGCCCAGCTAATTTTTTTTTTTTTTTTTGCATTTTAGTAGAGACGGGGTTTCACCGTGTTAGCCAGGATGGTCTTGATCTCCTGACCTCGTGATCCACCCGCCTCGGCCTCCCAAAGTGCTGAGATTACAGGCGTGAGCCACCGCGCCGGGCTGCTCGGCTGTTTTTATTATTGGTAAATAATGCTAAAAGGTAAGTTCCATCAGGGCAGTTCCATCTCTTTTGTTCATCCCTATCCCCAGCACCCAGAACAGCATCTGAAACACAGTAGACACTCAATAAATGGAATAAATGAACAAATGGATAGATAGATGGATACACTTTTGTTTCATAGGGCATCACAGGAATTCGTTTTGCTGGAGGAGAGAAGTGCTACATTAAAGCGCAAGTGAAGGCTCGTATTCCTGAGGTGGGCGCCGTGACCAAACAGAGCATCTCCTCCGAACTGGTGGGTACCAACATGCCTGAGACAGTGAGACTGCTTGGCAAACATTGCTTGAAGGCACAACCCTTTCGGTTTTATTTTTTGTTTTATTTTATTTTTATTGAGACAGAGTCTCACTCTGGAATGCACTGGCGCTTTTGGCTCACTGCATCCGATTCTCCTGTCTCAGCTTTCCAAGTAGCTGGGACTACAGGCACGCCACCACGTCCAACTAACTTGTATTTTTAGTAGATACGGGCTTTCACCATGTTGGCCAGGCTCTTCTTGAACTCCTGGCCTCAAGTGATCTGCCCGCCTCAGCCTCCCAAAGTGCTGGGATTACAGGAGTGAGCCACCACGCCCAGCCTAAAGGCACAACCCTTTTGGTTTCTAGTATCTGGATAGGTTCATGACTAGATCGTAAATTCTATTTCTTCTCTGCCAAAGGAATTTAAACTGTTTTTGTCCTACTGGGGTCAAGGGATTCTTCTCACGTGATATAGCATATTTAAACGTTTTGGGAAGCCACATTTTAAAGTGCATAAAGGGGCTGGGTGTTCATATGGCCTTATTTGCCTGCGGTTAGGGAACTATCTGGTCTGTGGTTAAGACTCCACAATAGAGACAGGCATGGTGGCTTACGCTGGTAATCCCAGCACTTTGGGAGGTCGAGGTGGGCAGTTCATCTGAGGCCAGGAATTCGAGACAAGCCTTGACAACACAGCAAAACCCTGTCTCTACTAAAAACACAAAAAATTAGCTGGCCGTGGTGGTGCGTGCCTGTAGTCCCAGCTACTCAGGAGGCAGAGGTGGGAGGATCACTTGAGCCCAGGAGATTGAGGCTGCAGGGAGCTAAGATTGCACCACTGTACTCCAGGCTGGGCGTCAGAATGAGACCCTATCTCCCCAAAAAACAACACAAAAACCAAAAAACAAAAAATAAACAAAAGAGACTCCACAATAAAGACAAAGGACTCCACAAGATAGAGTCTTCATTAAAGAGACCCACGATAGCAGATCACACAGCCTCCACTGGAAAGCAGCCACAGGTTACTCATCCCCCACCCCAACGCCAGCCAGCTTCACTGAGGGTGGTTCTAATTGTTTTGCCCTACATTAAGCTGAGATAGCTCCTCCTACAACTTCTTCCCACTGGTTCAGTTTCAGCCTATTGAAGCTACACAACGTATATCCAATTCCTTTTCTATGTGTCAAACCTGTGAGTTTTTAAAACATGTTTCTTTCATTTATTATTAATAACTTGTCTTTGAGCTTGATTTTTTTAAAAATTTACTTTAGGAATTGCATACAGTGTTCTAAAGACACATTTAACAATAATACCTTACTTTTAATGGTGGTTTAGGGCTTACAAAGTGGTCTCATTGATTATTGTCTTTTATTTGAGTTGTGGCAGGAGAAGGTGGAGAGAAAATGGGCTTTGAAGTCAGAAAAACGTAGATTTACATCCTAGCTCTCATACCCCCTATGGATATTGTCATCTGCAAGCTGGGGGTATGCATACAGTACCCATGGCCCTGAATCTACTTGATGGTTGACAGATGGCTGCTGCTTATTGTTAATTTTATTATGATCATCTTTGATCCTCCCAGTATCCCTGAGAGGGAGGTAAAGCAAGTATCAGCTCCCTCAAGGCAGAAGAGGAGAACTATGGGTAAGCAAAGGTGCCTGGAAACTGCCTGATTTTTTGCCCCCATAGGAGCAGCTGCAGGCGGTGTCTCAAAACAGAACAAAACAAAAGCTAAAAAACAAACCTGTGAGTTTGTAAAGCTGGCTACCATTCCTCTGTTTTCTCTTTTCTACTCTGTTTCCCATCCATCTTGTGAGATGTATTCCAGACCTTCCTTGCTCTGGTCATTCTCTCCTGATGGTGTTCCAGCTGGTTCCTTATGAGCTGCGCTGTTCAGAATCAAAGGCCATCTTCTCGGTGCAAATATGTTATACCAAGTACAAAAATGGGACCAAGACCTCCTTTGTTCTGACCCTTGAGCTTCTCTTATTGCATTACCATGTTTTATAGTCATATCCCTCAGTTTCTGTCATGAAGACTTCAGTGAACTATAATCCTTGCCATTTTCCCTATAAATGGACCCAGAACTTGTTCTCTCCTGCCTTCAAGGACCAATTCCCCAACAATGGCTGACCCAGACTTAATCATAAGTTTGCAGTATATTTTCTGGGTTTTTAAATATAGTTTTCCCTGATTTTTTAAAAAAATACTTTGTTACTGTAGGAAATTTGAGAGAGACATAAAAGTATATACAGAGATGGCCAAATAGGAACAGCTCCAGTCTGCAGCTTCTAGCATGATCAACACAGAAGGTGGGTGATTTCTGCATTTCCAACTGAGGTACCTGGCTCATCTCACTGGGAGTGGCTAGACACTGGGTGCAGCCCACAGAGGGCAAGCCAAAGCAGGGCGGGGCATTACCTCACCCAGGAAGCTCAAGAGGTTGGGGAACTAACTCCCTCCCCTAGCCAAGGGAAGTTGTGAGGGACCATGCCATGAGGAACAGTGCCTTCCAGCCCAGATACTATGCTTTTCCCATGGTCTTTGCAACCTGCAGACCAGGAGATTCCCTTGGGTGCCTACACCACCAGGGCCCTGGGTTTCAACTGGGTGGCCATTTGGAAAGACACCGAGCTAGCTGCAGGAGTTTTTCTTCATACCCCTGTGGGGCCAGGAACGCCAGCACGACAGAGCCATTCACTCCCCTGGAAAGGGGGCTGAAGCCAGGGAGCCAAGTGGTCTACCTCAGCAGATCCCACCCCCATGGAGCCCAGCAAGCTTAGATCCACTGGCTTGAAATTCTTGCTGCCAGCACAGCAGTCTGAAGTCAACCTGGGACACTTGAGCTTGGTGGGGGGGAGGGGCATCCACCATTACTGAGGCTTGAGTAGGCGGTTTTCCCCTCACAGTGTAAACAAAGTCGCCAGGAAGTTCAAACTGGGCAGAGCCCACTGCAGCTTTTCAAAGCTGCTGTAGCCAGACTGCCTCTCTAGATTCGTCCTCTCCCGGCAGTGCATCTCTGAAAGAAAGGCAGCAGCCCCAGTCAGGGGCTTATAGATAAAACTCATATCTCCCTAGGACAAAGCACCTGGGGGAAGGGGCAGCTATGGGCACAGCTTCAGCAGACGTAAACGTTCCTGCCTGCTGGCTCTGAAGAGAGCAATGGATCTCTGAGCACAGCACTCAAGCTTGGCTAAGGGACAGACTACCTCCTCAAGTGGGTCCCTGGTCCCCTATGCCTCTTGACTGGGAGACACCTCCCGGCAGGGAATGACAGACACCTCATACAGGAGAGCTCTGGCTGGCATCTGGTGGGTGCCCCTCTGGGACAAAGCTTTCAGAGGAAGGAACAGGCAGGAATTTTTGCTGTTCTGCAGCTCTGCTGGTGATACCCAGGCATACAGTGTCTGGAGTGGACCTCAGCAAACTCCAGCAGACCTGCAGCAGAGGGGCTTGACTGTTAGAAGGAAAACTAACAAACAGAAAGGAATAGCATCAACATCACCAAAAAGGTTATCAAAACAGAAATCCCATCCGAAGGTCACCAACATCAAGGAAAACCAGTGCAAAAGGCTGAAAATTCCAAAACCAGAACGCCTCTTCTCCTCCAAAGGATCACAACTCCTTGCCAGCAAGGGAACAAATCTGGACAGAGAATGAGTTTGACGAATTGACAGAAGTAGACTTCAGAAGGTAGGTAATAACAAACTCCTCTAAGCTAAAGAAGCATGCTCTAACCCAATGCAAGGAAGCCAAGAACCTTGAAAAAAGGTTAGAGGAATTGCTAACTAGAATAACCAGTTTAGAGAAGAAATTAAATGATCTGATGGAGCTGAAAAACACAGCACAAGAACTTCGTGAACCATACACAAGTATCAATAGCCAAATCCATTAAGTGGAAGAAAGGATATCCAAGATTGAAGATCAACTTAATGAAATACAGCATGAAGATGAGATTAGAGAAAAAGAATGAAAAGGAATGAACAAAGCCTCCAAGAAATATGGGACTATGTGAAAAGACCAAACCTATGTTTCATTGGTGTACCTGAATGTGACAGGAAGAATGGAACCAAGTTGGAAAACACTCTTCAGGATATTATCCAGGAGAACTTCCCCAACCTAGCAAGACAGGCCAACATTCAAATTCAGGAAATACAGAGAACACCACAAAGATACTCCTCGAGAAAAGCAACCCCAAGACACATAATCGTCAGATTCACCAAGGTTGAAATGAAGGAAAAAATGTTAAGAGCAGTCAGAGAGAAAAGTCAAGTTACCCACAAAGGGAGGCCCATCAAATTAACAGTGGATCTATCGGCAGAAACCCTACAAGCCAGAAGAGAGTGGGGGTCAATATTCAACCTCTTAAAGAAAAGAATTTTCAACCCAGAATTTCATATCCAGCCAAACTAAGCCTCATAAGCATAGGAGAAATAAAATCCTTTACAGACAAGCTAATGCTGAGAGATTTTGTCACCACCAGGCCTGCCCTACAAGAGCTCCTGGAGGAAGCACTAAATATGGAAAAGAAAAACTGGTACCAGCCACTGCAAAAACATACCAAATGGTAAAGACCATCAACACTACAAAGAAACTGCATCAACTAACGGGCAAAATAACCAGCTAGCATCAGAATGATAGGATCAAATTCACACACAACAATATTAACTTTAAATGTAAATGAGCTAAATTCCACAATTAAAAGACACAGACAGGCAAACTGGATAGAGTCCAGACCCATCAGTGTGCTGTATTCAGGAGACCCATCTCACATGCAAAGACACACATAGGCTCAAAATAAAGGGATGGAGGAATATTTACCAAGCAAATGGAAAGCAAAAAAAAGCAGGGGTTGCAATCCTAGTCTCTGATAAAACAGACTTTAAACCAACAAAGATCAAAAAAGACAAAGAAGGGCATTACATAATGGTAAAAGGATCAATGCAATGAGAAGAGCTAAATATCCTAAATATATATGCACCCAATATAGAAGCACCCAGATCCATAAAGCAAGTTTCTTAGAGACCTACAAAGAGACTTAGACTCCCACATAATAATAGTGGGAGACTTTAACACCCCACTTTCAATATTAGACAGATCAATGAGACAGAAAATTAACAAGGATATTCAGGACTTGAACTCAGCTCTGGACCAAGCAGACCTAATAGACATCTACAGAACTTTCCACCCCAAATCAACAGAATATACATTCTTCTAAGCACCACATTGCAATTATTCTAAAATTGAACACATAATTGGAAGAAAAGTACTCCTCAGCAAATGCAAAAGAACAGAAATCATAACAGTCTCTCAGACCACAGTACAATCAAATTAGAACTCAGGATTAAGAAGCTCACTCAAAACTGCACAACTACATGGAAATTGAACAACCTGCTTTTGAATGACTACCGGGTAAATAACGAAATGAAGGCAGAACGAAAGATGTTCTTTGAAATCAATGAGAACAAAAACACAATGTACCAGAATCTCTGGGACACACCTCAAGCAGTGTTGAGAGGGAAATTTATAGCACTAAATGCCCACAGGAGAAAGCAAGAAAGATCTAAAATCGATACCCTAACATCACAATTAAAGAGAACTAGAGAAGCAAGAGCGAACAAATTCAAAAGCTAGCAGAAGACAAGAAATAACTAAGATCAGAGCAGAACTGAAGGAGATAGAGATATGAAAAACCCTTCCAAAAATCATTGAATCCAGGAGCTGGTTTTTTGAAAAGATTAACAAAATAGAGAGACCATTAGCCAGAATAATAAAGAAGAAAAGAGAGAAGAATCAAATAGACACAATAAAAAATGATAAAAGGGATATCACCACTGATCCCACAGAAATACAAACTACCATGGCTCAATAAATTCGGTATTGATGGAACGTACCTCAAAATAATAAGAGCTATTTATGACAAACCCACAGCTAATATCATACTGAATGGGCAAAAACTGGAAAAATTCCCTTTGAAAACTGGCACAAGACAGGGATGCCCTCTCTCACCACTCCTATTCAACATAGTGTTGGAAGTTCTGGCTAGGGCAATCAGGCAAGAGAAAGAAATCAAGGGTCTTCAATTAGGAAAAGAGGAAGTCAAATTATCCCTGTTTGCAGATGATATGATTGCATATTTAGAAAATCCCATCGTATCAGCACAAAATCTCTTTAAGCTGATAAGCAACTTCAGCAAAGTCTCAGGATACAAAATCAATGTGCAAAAATCACAAGCATTCCTATACACCAATAATAGCCAAATCATGAGTGAACTCTCATTCACAATTGCTACAAAGAGAATAAAATGCCTAGGAATACAACTCACAACGGATGTGAAGGACCTCTTCAAGGAGAACTACAAACCACTGCTCAAGGAAATAAGAGAGAACACAAACAAATGGAAAAACATTCCACGCTCATGGATGGGAAGAATCAATGTTGTGAAAATGGCCATATTGCCCAAAATAATTTATAGATTCAATGCTATCCCCATCAAGCTACTACTGACTTTCTTCACAGAATTAGAAAAAACTATTTTAAATTTCATATGGAACTGAAAAAGAGCCCGTATAGCCAAGACAATCATAAGCAAAAAGAACAAAGCTGGAGGCATCATGCTACCTGACTTCAAACTATACTACAAGGCTATAGTAACCAAAACAGCATGGTACTGGTACCAAAACAGATATATGGACCAATGGAACAGAACAGAGGCCTCAGAAATACTGCCACACATCTACAACCATCAGATCTTTGACAAAACTGACAAGCAATGGGGAAAGGATTCCCTATTTAATAAATGGTGTTGGGAAAACTGGCTAGCCATATGCAGAAAACTGAAACTCGACTCCTTCCTTACACCTTGTACAAAAATTAACTCAAGATGGATTAAAGACTTAAATGTAAGTCCTAAAATCATAAAAACCCTAGAAGAAAACCTAGGCAATACCATTCAGGACATAGGCATGGGCAA
The DNA here is from genome assembly GCF_001698545.2 of Rhinopithecus bieti. Lineage (NCBI taxonomy): Eukaryota > Metazoa > Chordata > Mammalia > Primates > Cercopithecidae > Rhinopithecus > Rhinopithecus bieti. The sequence goes on along the minus strand of NW_016817151.1, from coordinate 545,282 downwards.
AGACTTCATGACTAAAATACCAAAAGCAATAGCAACAAAAGCCAAAATTGGCAAATGGGATCTAATTAAATTAAAGAACTTCTGCATAGCAAAAGAAACTATCATCAAAGTCAACAGCCAACCTACAGAATAGGAGAACAAATTTTTGCTATCTATCCATCTGACAAAGGGCTAATATCCAGAATCTACAAGGAACTTAAACAAATTCACAAGAAAGAAACAACCCCATCAAAAAGTGGGTGAAGGATATGAACAGACACTTCTCAAAAGAAGACATTTATGTGGCCAACAAACATATGAAAACAAGTTCATAATCACTGGTCATTACAGAAATGCAAATCAAAACCACAATGAGATACCATCTCATGCCAGTTAGAACGGCAACCATTAAAAAATCAGGAAACAACAGATGCTGGAGAGGATGTGGAGGAATAGGAATGCTTTTACACTGCTGATGGGACTGTAAATTAGTTTAACCATTGTGGAAGACAGTCTGGTGATTCCTCAAAGATCTAGAACCAGAAATACCATTTGACCCAGCAATCCCACTACTAGGTATATACCCAAAGGATTATAAATCATTCTACTATAAAGACACATGCATACGTATGCTTACTGCAGCACTATTCACAATAGCGAAGACTTGGAACCAACCCAAATGCCCATCAGTGGTAGACTGGATAAAGAAAATGTGGCACATGTATACCATGGAATACTATGCAGCCATAAAAACGATGAGTTCATGTCCTTTGCAGGGACACGGATGAAGCTGGAAACCATCATTCTCAGCAAAGTAACACAGGAACAGAAAACCAAACGCCACATGTTCTCACTCATAAGTAGGAGTTGAATAATGAGAACACATGGACACAGGGCAGGGAACATCACACACCAGGGCCTGTCAGGGAGTGGGGTGCTAGGGGAAAAATAGCATTAGGAGAAATATCTAATGTAGATGATGAGTTGATTGGTGCAGCAAACCACCATGGCATGTGTATACCTATGTAACAAACCTGCATGTTCTGCGTATGTATCCCAGAAATTAAAGTATAATTTAAAAAAATTAAAACCGTTGATCCCAGAAATTAAAGTATAATTTAAAAAAAATTAAAACCGTTGAACTCATGGAGATAGAGAGTAGAAGGATGATCACCAGAGGCTGGAATGGTTGGGGGAAGGGAGGATGGTAATGGGCACAAAAAATAGTTATAAAGAACAAAAAATAGAAAAACTAAATAAGACCTAGTATTTGCTAGCACAGCAGGGAGACTGTAGTAAAAAATAATTGTACGTTAAAAAAAAACTAAGAGTATAACTGAATTGTTTGAAACAAAGAATAAATGCTTGCAGTAATTACCCTCATGTGGTAATTATGCATTGCATGCTGGTATCAAAATATCTTAGGTAACCCATAAGTATATATCTACTGCAGATGCACAAAAATTAAAAATAAAAAAAGAAAATAGGTGTAAGAATCTTAACTAAAATATTAGTAAAAGGAATATAGCAATATGTTGAATAAGTAACATGTCATGACAAGGTAAGGTTTATTTCAGGGCTGTACAAATGGTTCATACTGGGACATCTTAGGGAAAAAAAGTATAGATAATAAAATTACATACAATTATATAATTCACAAAAAGCTAATGCTAATGTTTTGGTGAATTTTCTCCGTTGTGTGTGTGTGTGTATGTGTGTGTGTGTGAGAGAGAGAGAGAGATAGTCTTTCCATAAGTGAAATTATACTGTTGTATGCATGGCTTATTATTGTCATAACTTTAGTTCTTCTAAAATGTAGATTATAATGGACATAATGCTTTATCATATGATTATACTTTTAAAAGTCTTTTATTCTTAAATACTTCAGGTATCTTCAATTTTTCATTACTTCAAATAATAACAATTAAAAATAACTATTTTTAAATACCATTATTTACCATGGTAAATAAATTCGCCATGATAGTGAATGCTTTTATATTTAAATCTTTGTCTGCATCTGATTCTTAGGCCAAAGAGGTAGATTGTTTGTCGTGTGTTTCAGTTGTTTATGTCATGCATAATGGATCCTCTAGTGGACAGAAACAAATTCAGACAATATATTTGTGTGAATTAGGAATATGTTTGGCTGTCAGTAGCAGAAAACTACCCTTAGAGTAACTTACACAAACTGGGATCTGTTTTTCTCCACAGTAAGCAATGTGGAGGCAGGTGGCTGCAGGCATTGGCTCGGTGGCCAGCATTTCTGTGATTTTTAAAAATCTTGCCTTCCAGCTACAATCATGGTTGCCACTGCTCAACCTCTTCCTGACTTCCTTAGTTGGCATTCAAGTAAAAATGTCAGGAAAAAAGAGGTTGAGCAATGCCAACCACGACTTCCCTTTAATCAGGAAAAGCAGAAGGCCTCCCAGGCCCTCAGCATACTCTGGATCTCACTGGCTAGCACTGGTCACCCGGGCACCCCGGATTGCTGGAGAACTAGAGAAAGCAAGTGTCTCTCCTGGGGCTGGGCTCATTGCTGCGTCCAATAAAAGGACATGTTACAAGGCAGGTGAGGGAGGAAGGAGATTGGGTAGGCAACCGAAAGTACATACTTCAAGATTTATTTAACATTCTTAGCGTGGAGGATGCATCTATATGCATTATCCCAATCACCCCACTCTTCCCCACACACTTTAGACTAAGATGGGGTAGATTTATGTACCACTTGCTTTCATAAATTTTTCATCAGTTTTGTATAACTTTAAAAAGCTACAGTACTCAAAGAGCATTCATTTCCTGGATGGAGCCATTTAATTTAAGGTAAATAACTGGATTACCTGACTGTTAGCTTCCTCCAATAACTTTAAGTTGTTTTAATGCAGCCATAAGCCTGAGGGAGAAAGCATAAATGAAGTACCGCTTTTAGCTAAAAATTAGGAGAAAACATTTTAATTTCTCCAAGCTATTGCAAACTAATAAATACATGAAAGGAATAACCTGGCAAGATAAATTTGTCTCCTGGGTTATCAAACCATTCTCAGCATCTCACTGTGGAAGAAAATCCAAGGTTTAACTTTGAAATCTCAGTGGTGTGCTTGATGCAAGGAACATCTGAAATATGTGTTGTTACAGCTGGGAAATGGAGAAATGGTTTATGTTAAATAATACTTTGAACCGAAGACATTAAAGAGGCAATCACTTGCTTTTTCCATTGTTGTTCAGAAGCTGCAGAACCAAACCCCACAAGATTTTCACTTCAAATGAAGGCTTCCTCTATCCTTTGTAGGATTCCAGGGTTCATTCAATTGCTTTTCCTAAAAAACATCTTTGATCAAATACATCAGATTAACCTAAATCTCAAAGTTGGTATCAAGTAATTTTCACTTCAACTCAGGGTACTTATGTTCACATGGTACAGCTATCCAGAGGCAGGGCAACAGGAGGAGGCGTGCTGAATATTGTGAAAAGAGCTACAAAGAGAAGAGATTAGAACCGTAAAGTGCACGACTGTACACACGCACGCTCGGAATTCTCATTAATTTTTTATAAGGCAAAATAACCTTTTAGCAACACGTGACTCTTAATATGCAGCATGTTTCACTGTCCTCTTTGCTCAAATGCAATCGTTTTTACTTTCAGGAAGGCAAGATCATGCCAGTCAAATATGAAGAAAATTCTCTTATCTGGGTGGCTGTAGATCAGCCTGTGAAGGACAACAGCTTCTTGAGTTCTAAGGTGTTAGAACTCTGCGGCGACCTTCCTATTTTCTGGCTTAAACCAACCTATCCTAAAGGTAACATTTTAAATTATCTTAATGCTGTTTACAACTCTCTCTGTTCATGCATGTGAGGTTCCTCCAAGCCCCTCCACAGGCCTGAGCATGTAACAAGGAGGATAAATCAGGATGCATGTGGCAGTGTCTCAGTAATTAGCATGAGAGATGAAAGCAGGAAAATAGCCCATGACTATTGTAGGGAAAGGAGGGAGCAGTAGGGTTAACAGGAGGCAGATCAGGAAGACAACGCCAAGGCATTACCTGCAGCTTTTGTTTATGACACTTCTTTCTGCTCTGCCCCTTAATCTCTGTTGTTTGCACCTTCCAATTTTACATTTTTTTATTTCTAAGGCATAGAATCAAGGGACTAAGAAACTGTCATACTGCCGAGTCTTTATTGTGTTCAAATCTAGAATTATGGGACAGCCAAAAGCTGCTGTGGGTATTGGCTGAGATTCCTCAAATTCAGAGCTTGAATATTAGCTTCCAAGTCCAGTGAAAATAAATGCAGACTCCCTGGAGTTCACAGCTAGGCTGGAGCATATCTTTGAGCTATTTCTGGGTGATGTAGGGCAGGTGAGCCCAGTGGACCTTGCTCTGCCTCCTGAGTTTCTCCTGTCCCCCAAATTCTCTCACTATTTCTACTGCAGTCACCACACTGGCCTCCCAAAGGCCTATTTTGTAGCTCTGGTTCAAGTGTGGGAAAAAAAGGCCTTTCTCCTAGCACAGCTGAGATAGGCTAATGTTTTCTGAAAGATTTTATGGAAGACTAGCAGAGAGCAGCATGGAAATAAAGAAAATATAGGCCTTTAAAACCACTAAGCTTGGTGGGCACGTAGGGAAAAGACAGGGCAGTTAGCGTTTAATAGGTACAGTTTCATGTTTTGCAAGATGAAACATGTTCTAGACAGTGGTGATGATTGCACAGCAATGTGAATGTACTTCATGCCACTGAACTGTACACTTAAAAATGGTTAAACGTGGTAAATTTCATTATGTATATTTTACAATTTTTAAAAATACCCACCAGGCTTAGGAAGTACAGGTTTCTGATTCTGCCATGACTAACTTATTCTTATGGTTCACAAGTCCCATTCTGTCCCAAAGCTGGAGAAGATGGCTCCTCTCTAGCCTGGGTGAGGCAAATAGGATTCAGTGACAAGCCACTGGCAGTAACTTCCCGGCACAGTGGGCTGGGAAGGAGCTCGAGACCATATGCAGGCTCAGGAAGAAAGAATTCCAAACTCAGTCAGCACGGGCTGGCTGGCTGAAGCGGGCAGGAGAGGGGCTGCCAAATGGGCTGTGCTGTTGCCATTCCTGCTCTTGCTCCTGTGGGTGGTCACAACTCACAGTTCTATGATGGCTTGCCAAGTTCTGACTTTCTGTTCCACACCTGCCGCCACCTGGGTGGGCCTTCTTACTTTCCATCGCCCAGGAACTCCCACCTTTTCCAGTTGAGGACGAGAGTCTGCAGTGCGCTACCAGTTAAGGCTCTCCCTAATCACACTGAGGACAAGCCTCTTACCCAGAGAGTTCGTTCACTCATTTGACAGACATTCATGAGGGCCTAGTATGTGCCATATACTTGTCATAGGTACTTGAGGTGCATCCATGAATAGAATAGACAAGAATCCATGCCCTCAAGGAGTTTTGCATTGTAGCAAGGGGAGACAGCAAATAAACACTAAATTAAAATAAGAAAATTGTATAATATGATACAAGGTGCTATGGAAAATGCCAGTGCAGGGCCATGGGGTGGGCATTGGCGATAAGAACACAGCATTATCGGCAATGCTAAGACAACTGACATGATGAGTAATTTCTCACTTGGGGAAAAAGCTTCTTCCCTACACATTCAAGATGTGGTTTGGTCCCTCCTAGCCCAATAGCATGAACACACTTTAAGTATTCAATCACCACAACATCCAGACAAGAATCACACATATTATGTACACAAGAAAAGTGGAAAATACCTCAATGCCCCCAGATTAGAAAGGTAAATGTTGATATATCCATAAAATGGAATATCATAGATAGGAAAAATGGACTCCCCCCATCTCTCATAAGTACAGTTATATTTTACAATACAATCAAGAGGCCGGGCACGGTGGCTCAAGCCTGTAATCCCAGCACTTTGGGAGGCCGAGACGGGCGGATCATGAGGTCAGGAGATCGAGACCATCCTGGCTAACACAGTGAAACCCCGTCCTACTAAAAAATACAAAAAAAACTAGCCGGGTGAGATGGCGGGCGCCTATAGTCCCAGCTACTCGGGAGGCTGAGGCAGGAGAATGGCGAGAACCCGGGAGGTGGAGCTTGCAGTGAGCCGAGATCCGGCCATTGCACTCCAGCCTGGGCGACAGAGCGAGACTCCGTCTCAAAAAAAAAAAAAAAAAAAATACAATCAAGAAACTAAGTCCCCCTCTGATGATGCCAGGCTTCCTACCACCTAATTCTAATAAAAGCACCACACTCCAGGGTCCAGTGGCCCATGTCCTTGGATCTTAAAGCCAGCAGGTCATCAGTGTCACACAGCTGTATTATCAGAGACACTGGGAATGACAGCTGGACACAGGCCAGAAGGGAAGGGGGAGAGTTGACGCCTGCTGAGCTCTATGTGTCAGGCATGGCACTAGAGCATTACGCTTTGTCCTCATTTAATCTTCACCAACAACTGTTGGGGTAACTACTCGTTCCCATTTTATAGATGAAGAAACTAAGGTTCACAGAGATAAGTAATTTGCCTAAGGTCATTTAGTTAAATGAAGCAGAATTGTGATCAAATCGAGGTCTCACTTGTGCCTCTCCAACCATGCTATCTGTGGAAGCTGCCAATGGCTTTAAAGCACATCTGAGTTCTCCTAAATAACAAAGCATGATATAATCCTCATCACCTAATAGTTCAGTGCTTATTATATGCAACACACTGTGCTTAAACCTTTAGACAGATTCTCATTAACCCTATCACTACCCTATGAATTAGATACTATTATTATCCCCATTTTACAGGTAACGAAACTGGGTCTCAGAGAGACATCAAAATCCAAGCTGTGTGGTACTTTCTACTTTTTTTTGAGACGGAGTGTCACTCTTGTCATCCAGGCTTGAGAGCAATGGCACAATCTTGGCTTACTGCAGCCTCTGCCACCCAGGTTCAAGTGATTCTCCTGTCTCAGCCTCCCGAGTAGCTGGGATTACAGGTGCCTGCCACTGCGCCCGGCTAATTACTGTATTTTTAGTAGAGATGGAGTTTCACTATGTTGACCAGGCTGGTCTCGAACTCCTGACCTCAGGTGATCCGCCCACCTCAGCCTCCCAAAGTGCTGGGATTGCAGGTGTGAGCTACCGCTCCTGGCCTGTATTTTTGTTAATTGGCAGCCATCAGCCCCACTGCAGGACCCATGAGGCTGTGTGGTAAACTAGACCCAGGGTGTTCACGCTGGGCACCTAGCTATGCCAACCATTCTGTGATCTTGGTCAAGTCACTTGGCCTTTCTGAGGCTTGATACCCTCATATATAAAAGCATTTGCTTTTTCTATCCCAAATATCTAGAATAAACCAAGATATTTCCCTTGCAAACTGTAAAGCTTTATACTGATATAGTCAATCCATTAGGAATACTTAGGGCTACAATTAACAGAATATTTGATCAACAGTGGTTTCAACAAACACAGGTTTATTTTTTTCATATAGTCAGAAGTCTAGAGAGAGGAGGTTTTTGACACTATCTGCTACTCAATGATACCATCAAGTCTCTTTCCAGTTACCATTTTACTACCTGTAGCATGCTGGCTTATGGTGCCTATCACTTCATAGTCACAAGTTGACTCTTATAACTCCAGATATCACATCTGTGTTCAAGAAAGGAAAAACAAGACAGACAAGCCTGTCTGTCCCCTTTTACCGAGAAAGCAAAAGGCTTCCCAGAAACTGCACTAGCATATTCTGCTGATGTCTCCCTGGTCAGATATGTCTCACCTGGCCACTTCTAATTGCAAAGGAAGCTGGGGAAATGAGTGGTGTTTTACTTTCTTAGTCCCAGTAGTGAAGGCAGACCAAAAGAAAGCGGGGAGGTGGTGTTGAGGTTTGCCAGACCATCTTACAATGTCGTCCTCAATTAGTATTACAAAACCAAATTCAGATTATCTGTATGTTTAACTATTAGCCCAAGACTCTAAAACATGCTTTATTATTACAAACATCAGTATAAAAATTTTAAACCATCTGGTTATGCACAAACTTTGATATCCTTTTCTTATGTTTTTCACCCTGATAAACACAGATCTAATTTCCTTAATTATTCAAATAAAGGGATTAACTTATGGAAATTTTTGCAGAAATCCAGAGGGAAAGAAGAGAAGTGGTAAGAAAAATTGTTCCAACTACTACTAAAAGACCACGCAGTGGACCACAGAGCAATCCAGGCGCTGGAAGACTGAATAATGAAACCAGACCCAGCGTTCAAGAGGACTCACAAGCCTTCAATCCTGATAATCCTTACCACGTGCGTTCCGGTGCTTTATGACATGATTAGACAAATGCATTAAATATAGTGCCAAGGCCTGGTGCGGTGGCTTACGCCTGTAATCCTAGCACTTTGGGAGGCAGAGGTGGGCGGATCACGAGGTCAGGAGTTCGAGGCCAGCCTGGCCAACATGGTGACACCCTGTCTCTACTAAAAATACAAAAAATTAGCCAGGTGTGGTGGCACATGCCTGTAATCCCAGCTACTCCGGAGGCTGAGGCAGGAGAATCGCTTGAATCCAGGAGGCGGAGGTTGCAGTGAGCAAAGATCGGGCCACTGCACTCCAGCCTGGGTGACAGGGCGAGACTCCATCTCAAAAAAAAATAGTGCCGAAATGGTGTTTGTACGTGAGGTTTCAAACGAGCATTTAGGTATTCAACTTAGACTTTTATTCAATTATTTTAAAAATACATTTTCATTTGTTGCAAAGTTTTTTTGTTGTTGTTGTTTCACAGCAACAACTCCCTGGTTCAAGCGATTCTCCTGCCTCAGATTACCAAGTAGCTGGGATTACAGGTGCCCGCCACCATGCCTGGCTAATTTTTTGTATTTTTCTTTTTTGGTAGAGACAGGGTTTCACCATGTTGGGCATGCTGTTCTCGAACTCTTGACCTCAGGTGATCCACCTGCCTCAGCCTCCCAAGCTGTTGTTGGGATTACAGGCGTGAGCCACCGCGCCCAGCCTGTTGTAAGGCTTATAATTAAGGGTAAGAACACTTAAGCATTACCTCTGTAGTGTAAAATCCTGATTGGCTGGTAACCCTTATTCAGTTGTTTTCTGTGCTCTCTTTTTTGAGTCACAGGCAAATTCATGAAAACAAATTCGTATCAGAAATTTGATTATTTGAAAATGTTTCCTAGAGTGCTCCCTGGAGGAAACATATGGAAGTATTCTTCCCCCTTTATATCCACTTTATTCATTCATTCAACAGACAGTCATTTAGGCACCTGCTCTTTCCCAGGCTCTGTGCACAGTCAGTCAGGAGAACCTTCTGCCCTCAGGGGCTCTCAGTCCAGTTAGAGGATAGACCCACAGTTAGATGTCAAACGCTTTAGGCTGAAACACTAAAAAGTGATGTTTGTGAGGATGACACGAAGGTGCTAAAAACTCAAATCTTCCACAAAGTATTTACCATTATACTTTTCAGGGAGTGAAAAAGTAGAATAAGTATTTATTTGTAGCTAGCTTTTAAAATAAAAAATACGGGCTGGGCGCGGTGGCTCACACCTGTAATCCCAGCACTTTGGGAGGCCGAGGTGGGCAGTTCATCTGAGGTGAGGAGTTCAAGACCAGCCTGGCCAACATGGTGAAACCCCATCTCTACTACAAATACAAAAAATTAGCCAGCACAGTGACGCGCACCTGTAGTCCCAGCTACTCGGGAAGTTAAGGTAGGAGAATTGCTTGAACCCAGGAGACTGAGGTTGCAGTGAGCCAAGATTGCGCCACTGCACTCCAGTGTGGGTGACAGAGCGACTTCAACTAAAAAATAAATAAAATTCAAAATACATGCAGAAATTTTTTAAAAAACAGTACAAAAGTTTTATTATGAAGTGTTTTCCTTCCACCCAAAACACCCTCCCCAAAGCAACCTATTAACAATGACTATTTGTCCAGTGTCTTTGCTTAAGTACACACAGACACAAGCACACACACTTTTAACACAAAAAGTTTTAACACAAAACTTTTATACCTTGCTCTCATTCCAGTTACAATATTTTGGAGACTGTTTTCCTACATAGTACCTCATTCATTTAATGACTACTATTCATTTAATAGTAATTCATTGTATACATAAATGTACAGAAATTTAGTTATGCTTTCATGACTATAAATTATTTCCCTGTCTTTTGCTGTTTGCAAATACTGCTACAGGATACAATCTTGTACATGACTTACAGGATTTGTACAGGATTATCAACAGTAAATCAAGGTAATGCAGGTAGAGCTCTTAGCACAGGGCTTGGGACACACAGGTGAGCAGTAACTTTCTCAATGTTAGCTATTAGTATTGTGCCGCTAACACACGGAAGTCTATGTTCAGCATAAATACTGAAGCACGAGTCTGCTGCATTGAAGTACATTTACATTTTAATGGAGGATACCAAATTGCCTTTCAAGAAATTACATCAGCTATATGTCTGCAAACAGTAATGGAAGGACCCACTTATTATCAAACTTAAAAAACTTTCACCAATCTCTTGGGTGTAAATTTTATCTCCTGGTTGTTTATCCTGCTTGTCTTTAATTATGCGTAAGGGTGAGCATCTTTTCATATACTAAGTCATTTGCACGTTTTTCTATGTAGCCTATTCAGTCCAATACTATTTCAGGTGTTGCCAATATATTTCCTAGTTTATCATTTTAAAAATATTTTAGAAAACCTTGGAGCAAAAAGTATTTTCTAAATAACCAAAGGCTTATCATAAAATTCAGGACACCATAATACTACCTTAGCTTGAAGAAGAAAAAAAAGAATCTGAATAGATGAACAAAATTTAATATTGTTTATTCCCTGGAGAGCTGGGCTGGCTGAATCTGGCTCAAGGGGTGAGGGCATCAGTCCCTTCACAGATGGGCAGGATGTGACTTTGCCTTGGATCCAGTCTTGAGTGACCTGTATCCCTTGAAAAACTCCAATTATATCAATTTTTTCCTTTATTATATGTTGGACTTTAAGCAGAAATGTTTTCAGCATTTATCTCCATGATCTCAGTCCTTCAGTTATTCCTTTAAAAAATGTATCTTAGGGTAACAGCATGAGATTTCCTCCCAACCTTTCAATCCTAAAACTTTGTCAGACCTTCAGATAAGGAAGTGCCTCAAGCGACAGGCCTTTTAACTCTCCCTGCCCCATAATAAATAAATGAGGTTGTTGTCTTTTTGGTGTCCCAGATTAACCTCTTCAAGATATAAGGCAAAGAACAGAGAGAGTCTGATGAATTAAAAAACGAATGCTTTAAGAGTAAGATAATAAATATTTTGACGACATAATTTGAATATAGGTTGTATCAGATCATGTCAATTTTGTGATAATGGCAATCTGGTTGTAAATTTAGGAAAACATCCTTATTTTGGGGGGCACATTCTAATTATTCATGGATGAAATGTTACAATTCCTCCAATTCTCTTTAAACTCACTTCAGAATTCACTTTAAAATACTAGTTTTGTTTTGATGGACATTTCCCTATCTTTTGCTGTTGCAGGAAGGGGAAAAGCAAATTTGACAATAGGTTAGCAATTGTCCAATCTAGATGAGTCTACTGGTGTTCAATATATAATTTCCTCTACTCTCCAGTATGTTTGAAATTTTTTTTCAAGACAGTTTCACTCGTTACCCAGGCTGGAGTGCAATGGCACAATCTCACTTCAACCTCTGCCTCCTGGTTCAGAAGATTCTCCTACCTCAGCCTCCTGAGTAGCTGGAATTACAGGTGTCTACCAACCATGCCTGGCTAATTTTTTTGTATTTTTTAGTAGAGATGGGGTTGGTTTCACCATGTTGGCCAGGCTGGTCTCAAACTCCTGACCTCAGGTGATCCACCTGCCTCAGCCTCCCAAAGTGCTGGGATTGCAGGCGTGAGCCACTGTGCCTGGCTGAAATTTTTAATAACTTCCTCCCCATCCCAAATTATGATTAAAGACTTTTTGTTTCAACACCAGAATCAGCTAACTTTAGGAAAGAGGCTTAAACTGAATCAAGAATTTAAAGATAAGGGCTTCTTGGGAATGTACTTCAATACCGTATTAAAAATAATGCAGAATCTCTACCCTTAGAAGTCCCCCAAAAGGAAAACCAGATACGCAAACTGGGCAGGGTTGGAGGGATGGGAGTTCCTTCCAGTTCTGTAATCTCACCAGCAGTGAAGATGGAGATTTTTACTTCAATATAATCTTGTGTTTATATAACTATACTTACATAAAAAACTAGAAGGTAAAGTTTAAGGTCTTGAATTTTACATGTTTTTGTGGAGTCTTTTCCTGAGACCCCTTTGTCCCTACAGGGATAACATCCCCATTCTGTTACTGAAATGAAAGCAGGAGAAACTAAATGACTTGACAGTGTTCTCAGAGCCAGTGTAACTGGAACTGCAATCTGTCTTTAGCCTAGATTGATGTTTCAAAATGTGCTTCTAAAGAGCCTGGAAGCCATTACTGCAAGAAGTCACAAGCATTCCACTGACTTAGAATTAGCAGTGGCAGAAATGCTACTTTTGATCATAATGCTTCCTTTCTTGCTTTCCTACTTAAAACAAGCTGAGCTACTGAGTGGTAACCATGGTTCATTAAAGGCATGGAGAAACTTCAGGATATCGTTTTAAAAGACAAAACAACTTTCTAGTCAGTGACAGGTGAGATAAGTGTAGATTCCTTGGTGTCAAAAGGAATTATGAATGACAGCAGGTAAACAAAATCAGAACTCTTTACAGCAGATTACAGTATCTTGTAGCAGTGAAAAATTCAGAATCTTATTTAAAAATAACATGCATGCTATGACCTCATTATGCAGTTATCACAAATAATTATCTTTTATTTCACAGCAGCAGGAAGGGGAAAGCATGACATTCGACCCTAGACTGGATCACGAAGGAATCTGTTGTATAGAATGTAGGCGAAGCTACACCCACTGCCAGAAGATCTGTGAACCCCTGGGGGGCTATTACCCATGGCCTTATAATTATCAAGGTTGCCGTTCGGCCTGCAGAGTCATCATGCCATGTAGCTGGTGGGTGGCCCGCATCTTGGGCATGGTGTGAAATCACTTCATGTATCATGTGCTGTAAAATAAGAATTAGCTGAAGAGACAACCAAAGCAGCATAAGGCATGCTGATGCTGATGGGACCACAAAATATTTTTACACTCTGAGCGGTTATTCTTGACACTCTTAACAGAATTTTTTTCCAGAACTTTAGTATGTGCAAATGTACTGAAAGGGTAGTTCAAGTCTAAAATGCCATAACCCCTTTATCATTTGTTATTTTTTGCTTTGCTTTGCCGTAAGTCTTCCCTTGCTTGTATCTTCCAAAGCTATTTTAAAATAAACATGAAAATTTACAAGTTGTCAAAAATCTCAATCGTACACTTGAGCTCCTTTAAGTCATGATGAAAATAAGTCATTGTTATTTGTACAGAATTCCTCAATTGTTCTTAATCTTTTTTGCTCTTCCTCTTATAAATGTGCCCCAGAATTCCCAGATAAAACACATAAAAGGAAAGGATATATAATGGAATCTATCTAAAAGTGAACATTTTTAGCCTCAATGTGGAAGCTCATGGGGAATTATTTGAGTGCACTGGCATGTGACCTGTGTTAAGAGTCACCTCCAGGAAAAGAGCTCTAGGATAAAGAAAAATGCAGTCAACGATAAATCAGACTTGTGGGAAGGACTTTACTGACATTCTGAAAAGCAGGTCTTCACACCTTTCTCAATCTGTTTTCAATAAGTGGTCACTGGGCATGAAGAAGCATAATGATTTTTACCTTTGTAGTACAAATCAGGCTGCGGCTGTAGTCCAATTACCAATAAGTTACTCTCCTAGTAACAGGGCTGACAGTGTTGCTTGGCAGATACAGCTGAGGAGGAATAGCTTATTCATGTATAATGACATAAAGAAAGTCTCTCAGGAACAAGGACTGTCTTTAGAAATTGAAATATTAGATCAAGATGATGAGCAGGTATTTTATATTTTTGACATTTCAGTTTTGCATCCCACAGTTTTTGAGAGATAAACAAATTTCCTAAGGAAAATAAAAGTTTTCCAAAACACAGGATTCTGAGATGATAGAAAGGTCTTGATGCCATGATCTCACTACACTCTCATATTCAGAATACACCTTATTACTGTGTATTCCACAGTAAATCCCTAATACTGGTATTTTCCAATTAAAGTCTATAATGATACAATTTTAAAAACCTGGTTTTCAGGTGAACACTCAGATCCCTCCATTTAATGAAATACCCAGCAAGCCTAGGTCTCTGGAGAAAAAGAGATGAAGGAAAGATACTGTAATGACATGTAATGGTCACACTGTTCTCAGGAAGCAGCTACTTCCTACAGCTACGAATTTAACATGTTTAGTCTTTAAAACTGTTGTTACTCTATTAACTAAAGAAATATGCACCAATGGTTATGCATATCATCTCCCACCCCCATGGCTCAGCAACCTGTACTGGGTTCTAAAAATAAAGAGAATGATTTAGTGATCCCAGCCCAGAAGAGCACATGGTCTCATGAGACACACAGATAATAAGGGTTCAGCACACCAGACAAAGCCTTGATAAAGATGGAGGCAATGGGCTTCTTGGAGAATGCCTACTCTCTAGATTTTCAAGGATGAGCAGGAGTTAGCCAAGTGAAGGTTAGAGATTTGCATTCCAGGCAGAGGGAGTTTTGAGTAAGACCAGAGGTGTGAAGCTGCATGGTACAAGCAGGAAAACAGCATTCAGGTCAGGGTAGGAAATATCAAGATGGAAACGTAGGCAGAAGCTTTAAGTGGCATGTTAATTTGGGGATATTGTAATTTGGGGATATCGTGTGTGTGTGTGTGTGTGTGTGTGTGTGTGTGTGTGTGTGTGTGTGTGTAGGAAATAGGGAACCAATGAAAAGTTGCAGGCAAGGAGGGAGCTGGTTTTCACCTTAGATGAATCCCCTTTGGTGGCTTCCCATGTGAAAACTGAGCAGGTGCCATACAGTCCAAAGAGGCATCTTAATACGGACAGCAGGTCATAAGGAAAGGTTGCCTTTTGAAAAGATGCTCCCTTTCAAAGCTTCATAATTAGATGAAAATATAGGAGATGGATATTTACTTCTAACAGGTAAAGGGATTATGTTATGTTATGAAATGTTACTAAATACCCAAGGACATCAGTTTAACAGGAAAAAAATCAGGATGATTTAAAACAGAGGAAAATTCAAGGTTGGATTAAGGACAGGAATGACAAAGGAGACTTAAATTGTATTCAAGGATGAAAATAAGGGTCTACTTTGAAAGAGAAGTGGACAGATGAGCATTCAATAAAGGAAGAGACTGCAACAGGGAAGAATTACAAACTTCTTCACAACTTGGTACTAATTTCCCAAATTACTTTTAACCAGGCCAGTCTAAAAGTTACAAATACAGCCCAGTTTGCTGTGCTGAATCTTGACTGAAAAGTTAGCATGTGTGTATAGACATATGACTTACTGGTACTTTATTACAGGTACTCACTTAATTCTCAGTAGTGGTACAAGCCAATCCTGATGGAACATCTCAAATTAGATATCAAGGTCCTAGTTTGACTTGGAATGGAAGGAAAAATGTGGTAACTGCCATTTAGTCAGCATATGGAAAATGTTTTCTTTTGTTTTCTGGCTGCAAAACTTATGTTTTACACTTCCCCTTCCACCAACACCTCAAATAACTGTGACACTAAAAAAGTAGATATACTAAGAATAACCACTTAACCCACTCACCAGTTTCTTACATCAGATTTTATTATACTGAAATACAAGCTACATTTTTACAAAATAGAAATTCTTCGTGAGAGTGGATTGACTTAATTTTATTTCTGTATAAGGTAAATATGTTAATCTGTTTTATGAACATGTATTTTATAAAAATGGTCACAATATATTTTTTAAGTTAACTGATTTACTGAGGGAGGAGGAAGGAGTTGACCAAAGTCTACATGCACAGACAGTCCTAAAAGTATATCTCAAACATGAAGATGTAAATTTGAGAGTTAATGATACAAATTTCAGCAAAAACATTTACAGGCAGAGAGTGTTTTGGTGTTTATAAAAGCTGAACTCCTTCTGAAGGGCTTCTGTACATATATGCATGCTCATATACTATATGCATATATAGGTGTGCTTCATTTTGAGAAAGTCCAGTATAATACTAGCATCAAATTTACAAAACAAGTTTAGTGTTGACTGACTGAAGAACTCACTACAGGTTTTACTTCAACTGCTTACATTCAAAAGTATTCAATTTACAATTTTTAGGTACTTACTGTGTAAGGTAAGTACATCTATACATAAATACTTTTATGCATGTATAATCTAAACATAGCAAATAGCTGAGGCTATTTTCTAAGGTGTTTGGCTTAGTGAACCTTTTTTACATCTTAATAGTTTTAAAATCAAATACATAACAGTCTTTATTTGGGTGTATGTTATCACAGAGGGATAAAAATCAGTAATGGGACTGGAAACAGTATACCCACTAAGTTAAATTAAGTCACTGGTTAAAACACCAAACTATTCAAAACCATTTAAGAGATATACCCCCACTAAATTCCCTCTGAATTTAGTAATTTACAGATGTTGTGTTTCATATTCCTGTTCTCCCCTTTGTGCCTGCTCCTTTGTAAACATTCTTTTCACACCAAATTCTTACAACTGAATCAGAACCGCAGAAAATCCAACACCTTTTCTCTCCTCTGCACATGGCTACAGAAATTCTAATAGTAACAAGATAGTTTGAAAGACATACCTCTATATACTTTTTACTAGCATTGCATTTGCAAATTTACTTGAAATTACTTTTTAAAAAATGTCCTTCAGGGTTCCTTCTAAGGTATGAATGCTAAGAATTTTCTTTTCAGCTGCCTATATTTCACCAGCCTAGATAATTAACTATCTTTTATACTAAATTTGCCATATACTGACAAAGTCAAAGACCTGTAATAAACTAGACAGACAAACAACTTTCTCTTAGCGGGACTAACGCTGTTAAAGGCAAGTGGTTTTGTTTCCATGAAAACTATATTCCTGCCTGTTGTAACTCTAAAAAATTAAGTAGTAAAAAAGATCTCCATGGGATGTGCCCTAACACAAGTTCTACTCTGCCTATTCAACCAGCACCGTAATTTTTAACATTCACTTAGCACCTATGGGTAATTAGGCATCATCTGAGAATATTCCAGTCGCTGAATAGTACCTCATTATTAATTAGTACTATGTCATGGCTCTCTATGACTATTTCTCTGCTCAGTTCTAGTAATATCTTAGCAGTGATAAAGTAGTGTTTTGCCCAAGTAGTTATTCCCATTTTGTTTCACTTTGACTGAAACATTTGATTTTCTTTCATCATGTGCTGTCATACGGTGATATGGATTCAATAACTTAATCATAATGACCCCCAAGGTTAAGAAGAAAAAAAGGATCATTCAGCATCTCTCTTCTACCTTTTACTTTCTATGTTAAGAGGGAAACAAAACCTTCAAAGGAGCAAGCCAAGTAGCTTTTCCCCTTCTCTAAAAGTTACTGGAAATAAGGCATTAGAGGTGATTAGTGCTAATCTCACTTCTGTTCTCTCCTTTACTCCTTGACATCACTGTGTTCTACATGCAGTCCTCCAGGTCACCTGCTTCAACACCATCAGTTCATTCACAACAAAGATTTACTGGACCCTCTCTCTCTCAAAGGTACTGATTCAAAATCTCAGGAGGAAAGTAATGAAGGTCTACATTTTTAAACATAAGCTTCCCAAGTGAGGGTTACTCACCAATAAGCTTAAGAACCACTACCCTATATATTATACAAAATAGCTGCCCAATGTTATAATTTTAGTTGTCTGATATCAGAAGGTCAGCAGAGGATTAGGGTAAATCAGCTAAGCATGGTGGCTCATGCTTGTAATCCCAGCACTTTGAGAAGCCAAGGCGAAAAGGATTACTTGAGGCCAGGAGTTGAGAAAGCAGCCTGGGCAACACAGCGAGACCCTGTCTCTACAAAAAAAATTTAAAAATTAGCTTAGTGCACTAGTAGTGTAGTCCCAGCTACTTGGGAGGCTGAGGCGGGAAGATCACTTTACTCCTGGAGTTGGAGGTTACAGTGAGCTATGATTGAGCTATTGTGTGCCTGGACAGCAGAGCAAAACCCTGTCTCTTAAAAAAAAAAAAAGGATTAGGATAAATAAGTTTTAAGAGACAGTCTATCACCAACTATCTGAGTGAGTTACATTAAAAACCTGTTACAAATAAAAAAGTATATGAGATGACAGCACTCTGGAAAAAGTGCATCTGTAAAACCAAAGGTTTGGACTACATAGTATTTAAGATCCATTCCAGCTCTAAAATCCTGACTTTGTTTTTGTCTCCTCATATTGACAGTGGATGGAATGCAAATACATGTTTGCATTCCAGAGAATAAGAGGTTCCAAAGCTACCTCCAGTCTTGGTAGATGGCCCATAAAAACATGCTCTGATGATCTGATTTTAACAACTCTAAAACAAAATCCTATGCTACACATATTCCTAATTCCCTGTTCACAACTGGTCATTCTTCAATCTTGCCTTGGTACTTATTCTGTTGTAACTGTACTTACATTCCAGAACAAGAAATAGCTTTGCTAAACAAAGATTAGACTCACATATGCTATTACCTGTAGTTTAATGTGTTAAGGGCAGACATAAGTTGAGTATTCAGGCTGAGGGCTTCTTTCCACCACCAGCTAAGCTCCATGAAGGCAGGGAATTTTGTTTACCTAGTACCTAGCACCTAGCTCAGTGTCTGACGCATATTTGGCAGTCAATGAATATCTGCCAAGTGAATAAATGAATGAGTGGATGTCATGAACTAATTTCTTTTTCAGTTACCTATATTATTCTATTACATACCTTAAAGCAAAAGCCCACTCAAAAGAAAAGTACATGGTTTTTGACAGCAAAGACTTCAAGGGCCTCAAGGGTGTTAATACTGTTTAAAAATGAAGTATACAACCCTCATCAAAGAGGGCTTTCTAGTATTTAACCTCTCAAAATTTCTTCGAGGATTCCAGGAAAAAAATGGACTGGGGAGCAATTCAGACTTTCGTCTCCAAAGACTGGTATGCTTATAAATTGACTCACTCTGTTTCCAGATTGCTATATATGCTCAAACCTAATTCCATGCCTGGCTTTTAAGATCTGGCCTCCCCTGTACTCTACCCAAGACATTTGGGCTCATAATTTTTTTATGAATGGACGGCTAACCTAGTTAAAAAGTAAACTTCAGTCTGTTCCACTGAAAAACAAAACAAAACAAAACAAAAATCAGCCAGGCACGGTGGCTTACGCCTATAATCCCAACACTTTGGGAGGTCAAGGTGGGAGGACTGCTTGAGCCCAGGAGTTTGAGAGACCAACCTGGGCAATGCAGGGAGACCCCATCTCTACACAAAATTTAAAAATTAGCTGGGAGTGGTGGCACATACCTGTGGTCCCAACTACTCAGGAGGCTGAGGAAGGATTGCTTGAGCCCAGGAGATGGAGGCTGCAGTGAGCTGTGACTATGCCAATACATTCCAGCCTGGGCAAAGAGCAAGACCTTACCTTAAAAAAAAAAATAAAAAATAAAAAAATTTAAATACTCAGGACACCCCTCCAAAAAATGGTATCTCAACTCCAGCCTGAGCAACAAAGCAAGACCTCATCTTTTTTAAAACAAATCACTATTCCATTTACATTGACAAATATCATTTATTTGTTGATCATTTCAACTTTAAGGGGGTGATTTAAAAAAAAAAAGTTTTAAACACTACAATTTGGGATGAATAACTTCCAATATTTGAGTATATACTATGTGAAAGGCACCATGCTATGTATCAAAGATCCAAAGCTTAAGTAAATAACACTAACTGACCAAGACACACAAGGTAAAAAAGACACAGCCACAACTAACCCTAAAATATGTGACACCATGAGGTGTCATAATACAGGCATAAACAAGGCACCTCCACATCACAACTAGAGTGGCAATGCATTTCAGCAGAGGGCTTGGAGCAGGGAATTCCACAAGAGTACTGATATTTTAATTGAGGTCTCATAGAATGAATGGAAGAAAATAAGGGCATTCTGTGCAGTGATAAGACCATGAGCAAATCCATCCAATTCTGAGAGCCTGTTCTGTATGCACCAGGTGCTACACATACAAAGATGGAAGCCAGCCCCCACCCTCAAGAAGCTCAGTCACAAGGGGGAAGAAACAATTAATGTACTGATCTGACAAACAAGGAATAGATCAGCACTCTCAAGCATGCTCATGATACACTGTAGTTTTGGTATGACTCCATCAAAGGATCCAATGATGACTCAACCATAAGCAAATAACCCAATCCAATGCCACAGAAGTCAGTAACAGAGTAGCAAAAGATTAGGTTGCTTTCCTGGAGGTAGCATACAAACTCAGTTTTGACACATCAGTATGAAACTGGAGATGCCCAGGAGGGGCTGAAAAAGGAATGAAAATACATGACATATTCAGATATAGCAGATGTCTGAACACTAAAAACAAAGAATACGCAATAGAGACTGTAAGTGTCCTTTAAAGAAAAAGTTTGACTATGCCTAAAAGATTCTTGTGTGTCTGGGAGCTTTAGTACACAGCAAAGCAGTGACAAGAGATGTGGCTAAAAATTTTGGCTGGGGTTGAATTCTGAAAACTCTTGAATAGCCGGTAAATGGCAGACTCACCCTCCTTTGAAGAATTTCAACAATAAACAGGACTGAGGGGAAAAAAATAAATCAAAGACTTTACACTTAAGTAGCATTTATTGATCACATAATTTGAGTCAGTACTTAGTTATTAAATCCTCACAATCCTGAGGGTTATCATCTAGTGTTCTAAATAAGAAAAAAGTTCAGATAAGTCACTTGCCCTCAAAACGCACAATTATTAAAGTATCAGAACTGGGATTCTAAGAGTCTAGATTCGTAAGTTACTACTCCTTCCATTACAAAACAACAACTGTCTCTGTGGTGAAGTATAATTTTTTAAAGTCAACTGTTTTGAAATAGCAAACTAGTAATAATAATAATAAAGTCAAGGAAATGCACTCATTTTCTTAAGCATGTTTCATCCCCCACTGGATATACCTCAGCCTAAGCTCATTACTTATGAATGTCTTCACTTTTAGTCAATTCAAGTCACAGAAAAATTTAGAGAACAGATAATCAGTAAAAAATGATCGTTGTGAGAACTCCCAGCTGAGAGTGAGCCCATATTAATGTCTATACACTTGTATTTGCTGCACACTGATTCATTTGGGGCAAGAATAAGATTGATGAACTAACTCATAAAAAACATCTATCAGCTTCTTTTCACTGATGGGAATAACAAGATAATCTGTGTTTATAAACAGTGTGATTTTGTACCTTGCATTTTTTACAAATTCTAATAGTTTTACCTTCTGTTTTGAGCTTTGAAATTGAAATGAAAACCAGAGAACTTCGGAAGGAAGTCCCTTAACATTCTACAAACAGTTGATATTTTCTGCCACCATTTTATTTTACGACTCTATAAAGTGCTGCTGACACTTACATAACTAAGCTCTCTGTAAGTAAAATTATTAAAATTTATTAAAAACTTTTCATGAACTCTTATGCTCTCCAAAGTAGAAATTTTATAAATTACAGTAACAATTGTTAACTAGCTGATATACTTTCCTCAGAGAGAATTCCAAATCTTGCAAGACTGAACTTACAACACAAAAAAAGCTTCTCTAGGATTTACACCTTCCAGCCTGGGATCTCAGATCATGTTATCTGTTACACGAAACACTGCTCTTTGCACTTCACACACATAGATACATAATTCCAAAACCCTCAGACCAGATGAGTTTTTGAAGTCAGAATTTTGGATTTTAGAAGATAATGCAATATAGATAGACCATTAATAGTAATTTCCCTTTATCCAGTTTTGCTTTCCACAATTTCAGTGACCCATAGTCAACTATTGTCCAAAAATAACTGTTCACATAAGTTTTATTGCAGTATATTGTATATTCTATTTTATTATTAATATCTTACTGTGCCTAATTTATAAACTTTATCATACGTATATGTGTATAGAAAAAAATGTAGTATATACAGCATTCAGTACTGGGGGTCTTGGAATGTATCTGCCACAGATAAGGGGCAACTGCTGTATTTTGTAACAATTTCAGCAGGATCAGTGCTAGCATTCTATAATTAAACATTTAATATTTCTGCAGCAAAATCTGACTATGCATATTACAAATTCAGGTTGGGTTTTATATCACTTGTCATACAAATGCGCGCACGCACGCACACACACACTCACACACAAAACCTTAGTATTTTGAGCCTTTTGGATTAACATAACTGTGGAGTTACATGAATTCATTCAACTCAGACCATGAGGCATGAGGTGGATCCTATTATCTCCTTTATAAAGACACAAAAACTGAGGCACAGAGACATTAAGCACCTATCCACTGTCACACAGCTAGTAAGCAATGTAGCCAGGATGATCCCAACAGGATGGCTTCAGAGTCCATGCATTTAACCACTATGCAGTACTGTCTTTTCATGTACTTAACAAAAGCATTAAATATATATTAATAGTATGCACAATTGTTTATTATTTAGAGCTTTTGTGGCTGCATTGTAGGGTACGGTTTTTAAGAAAACCCCATATGGGTATTAAGGACCATTTTCCTAACTCCTTCTAAAGAAACTGAAAATTACCTTTAGGTAAATAGTAGTGTTTCTGAAACATCTTTTTGTATAACTGAATCCTTTAATCATAGGAAAAAATAAAGTCAACGATATAGGCAGAAGTCTCAATGTAAAAATAAAACCAAAATTCATATGTGAAGGCATACCAAATATCTAAAAGACTCCAGACAAGCCAAAATTAAAAAAAAAAAAGAAAAAAAAAAAAAAAATATATATATACACACACACACAAAATGCTAACTAACATAAGTTAGGAAAAAGGAACTAATCTGAATTATTCTAATTTTATTGGAGAAATCAGTGATACACAAATCCTAACGTATCTGTAGGAATAAAACCTTGAAACAATCTCAGCATTTGTGTAACGGAACTGGTATGAGAGCTCTCAAGTTAAAGGAAAAAAGGAATTTCACTGACATCATGTGCCAGTCTTCTTACACATCTTCTTACACATGCAACAGTTGTTAAAGGTATACTGTTTCTCTGTAATGATCTGGATTTGAGAAAAACATTACCCTCTCAAAAATCAGACTACTTCTTTGCATTACTTTCTGTAAGAGGCAAGAGATTTGGATTCCTAATAAGCTTTCCTACTTAAGAAAGTGAGGATCTCTAGGAATGTATCTTCCCAGCTCATATATAAGAATTAGTTATTGGCTGGGCACAGTGGCTCACACCTGTAATCCCAGCATTTTCGGAGGCCAAGGTGGGCAGATCATGAGGTCAGGAGTTCAAGACCAGGCTGACCAACATGGTGAAACCTTGTCTCTATCAAAAATACAAAAATTAGCTGGGCGTGGCAGTGTGGCAGCGCACACCTGTAACTCCAGCTGCTCAGGAGGCTGAGGTAGAAGAATCGCTTGAACCCAGGAGGTGGAGGCTTCAGTGAGCCGAGATTGCACCAATGCATTCCAGGCTGAGGAACAGAGTGAGACTCTGTCTCAAAAAAAAAAAAAAAAAAAAAAATTTAGTTCTTTAACTTGCGTATTCTCTGCTTCATTTCCAGTCAGCTGATTTGGTAATAAAAATCATTCATTCCACATCTAGCTTACTAACCTGATGAGAAGACTGCAGTTGTCAAAAGTAAGGGTAATGGAGTCTGACCGTCGGTCTGGGTTCAAATCCCAGCTACTGCAATTACTTACTAGTAGAGTGACTTAGGCAAAGAGCTTTACTTTGGCCCCATTATCTTTCTGATTTGCAATAATAGGATGTTATTGAAGGGCTATTAAAAATGAGATAGTGTCACCCAGTCCATAAGAAATGCTAGTACGCAGTAACTACCACTATTTGCAGTAATGGGTTAGCATTGTATATGATTTTAGCTGACTTGGAGAAGCAACTTTACTAAGGTAGGAAGTGAGGCTAAGAGTTAAATTAATCTCAGAAACAAAACACAAGGATGGCTCCGAATAGTAACATTTGTAGGTAAATCAATCTTTTCCCCACAAGTTCCGAAAATAAAATCTCTTGGTGTGTGTAAAATGATCTTATGATTTAAAAAATGCACAGATGGAGAATGGGAAACCACATCAAAAGAGATGATCCCTTTTATTTAAAACTATGTATGACCCTTCCCTGCACAGAAAGCAGCATTTTGTCCTTCTAGCTTGTATCATCTCTCTAGTTCCTCTAGGCAGAAATAACTTACATCCATACTCTCATATGGTTACAGTAGCAGCTATGAGCAAAAGATGTACTTCTTTAGAGCTAGTAACAAAGGGTAAGTGGCTCTAGGAACCAACAAAAACAAACACACCACCTAGAAACCTTCTACCTGTTTTTGGAAATGTCAGTAAAGCTACAAGTTCAGAGAGATGCACACCAATCCGAACAGGAAAGATTCCAAAGGAATTTAAGTGCATTAGGCTGATTAGATGGTAAATTAATATGCAGTTTTGCTCTGGGTCAGTGATATATCTCAGAAATCAATAATCTAATCCAATATGTAGGTAACTGAGGAGGGAGCAGAGAAAGGTAAAATGGGAAAGCATAGCCAAAAAATATTTAAGTACTGAACTAAGTTAACATTTCTATCTAAATAACTCATAATAGCATTGTGATATATCTCCATTTTAAACATTTACTTGAAGTTCATGACTGGGCCACCGTAGTGGCTCACTCCTGTAATCCCAGCACTTTGGGGAGGCTGAGGCAGGAAGATAACTTGAGCCCAGAAGTTCGAGACGAGCCTGGGCACACAGTGAAACGTGGTTCTACAAAAAAAAAAAAAAAAAATACAGAAATTAGCCAGTCGTGGTGGTGCATGCCTGTGGTCCCAGCTACTTGGGAGGCTGAGATGGGAGAATCATTTGAGCCTGAAAGATCAAGGCTACAGTGAGCCAAGAAAGAAAAGGTGGGCCAGACACAGTGGCTCACACCTGTAATCCCAGCACTTTGGGAAGCTGAGGCAAGAGGATTACTTGAGCCTAGGAGTTGGAGGCTACAGTGAGCCATGATTGTGCCACTGCACTCCAGCCTGGGTGATACAGCAAGACCGTGTCTCTAAAGACTTTTTTAAAAAAGCAATAAAATGTTCTTAAAACTAGAGTTATTAATGCAAGCTATCCTCTTTCTCCATTCCATTTCATTCCCTACAGAGAGAAAACAGATTGGCCAGTAAGTGCCAGAGCTAAAGAATGAGTTTGTTAGTTGGCAATCAACTCTGAATGGGCATCAAGACGTAAGACAGGAAATTATCAAAATTGACCTTGATGTTCCAAACTTGTGGTATAGATATCTAAAGAGATTACTCGATAGCAGAGTTCAAAGAAGCAGATAATTCTCTTTGAAGACAGTGGGAGAATTCTGGAGTCATCAAGGCGCAAATTATTACGGAAATCAGAAGAGATGAAGTCTGTAAGACCAAGAAAGATATGTATTCCAGGGCTAACCTTAAAAGGGAAAGGAAACAAGAGGAAAAATAGATACATTCTGAAGAAACAAAAGGCTACCAAGAGCACTAAAAGAACCAAAATTTGAGAAATGAAAATTGGAGTCCAGAAACAAAGAGGTAACAATTAATAGCTACAATGAGATAGCAGAGGATAAGGATAGAGTTAAGAGGCTCTCAATCAGAATGAAGTTTTCTGTTTTAACTTTCTGGAGGCTTACAAGCTTCCATTATCTAGAATGATTAAACAAAGCAGTACTTTAGACTGGGATTCTTGAGCAGCAATCTAGCCTACTTTTCAAAATTCCCTGGACCTATAAATCTAATGTATTTGACAAGGTGCGTTTTATAATGCTTTCAGTCGTGTGTTTTACAAACTCCCTTTAGACCAGCAAAATCCCAAATGCCACAACACTTAGCAAATCTAGCCAATAGGTAAGCATATTCTAGATAATATGTCCTTTAAAAACAACCAAAGATAGTACTAGATTTTTTTTAAAAAAGCAGCTATTTTATTTTTTTTGAGATGGAGTCACCCAGGCTGGAGTGCAGTGGCATGATCTTGGCTCACTGCACCCTCTGCCCCCCGGTTCAAGCAATTCTACAGGTTAATGCCACTACGTCTGGCTAATTTTTGCATTTTTAGTAGAGACAGGGCTTCACTATATTGGCCAGGCTGCTCTTGAATTCCTTACTTCAGGTGATCTGCCCGTCTCTGCCTCCCAAAATGCTGGGATTATAAGCATGAGCTAAAGCACCTGTTCAAAACAGCTATTTTAGTAGTGTCATTTTTAAGAAAGAAAAAGTTAAGTGGCAAAAATATGCCTCTGTATTTAGAATCATGGACCTTTAATTATAACTCTTAAGACTCTATGGATTATTTACAAAGGAACTAAGAAAGGCCTAAACCTGTTGACGATTATGAAGGCAGCAATGACAGAAGATCTGCTAGAGCTAAGCATTCCTGTCTCTGGTGTAGTGCTGTATGTCCTCAACTATGCCTCTGCAGCAATAGCTTTCCTCCTCATCTTAGGAATACTGATACTGAGAAAATTTAATACACAGAATACAAAAGTCACTATCCTATTTCCCTAAGGAGAAAACTTTAGAAATTCATCCAACCAAAAACTTAATTTTGCCTTTTCCTTCAGTGTTCAAGAACAAAAAATGTATCTAGTAGCTCTAAGTGGACAAAAGGACAAATGAAAACTCTAGAATGCTTAACCAAGCTATAACAAGTTTGGGCACTATCTGGTATCATCCTACTGAAACTTTCCTTAGTAATTCCCCTACACCCCACAACAAAGGACTAGAAGGAAGGAGCTGAATTCCTACTGTTTTGGAGGCTGAAATGATGACCTGTTTGCCTCCCACTCACCCTGCTCTGATGGTACAGGGTAGTGCTTTGCCATAAAAATGTTAGTGACACCTAACAGAGCTGAGACCAACCTCTGGGGTATTACAGTTGAGAAAATTATGGTGAGAAAACAAAGTCAGATCTACAGGTCATCCATAGCCTATACTTTATAACAGCTTAGACTGTAAACAATTTTAATCACAGAACACTTTCCTGTCCCTAAAGTGTACTTATGCTGAGTTCAGCATTCAGTCTTTACACAGTTCCTTCATGAATGTTATTTTTTCCCTGCTACATTTATAAGCTCTTTGAAGTTAATAATCATGTCTTTTACTTTTTGTATTTTCATGATATCTATATATTTTAGGCACAGAGTAAATAATAAACATATACACATTAATTTACTCACAGCAGTTACCATAAACCAATGAAACCAAAGTAAACATGGGGACGTGACAACAGAGATTTTCTAATAAAGAAGAAAAAAACATACCAAAAAAACCCACCAATGCTGTAATTTCAGGAATCCTGCTATGATAAAAGAAGCAAGTGGAGTTGGGCTTTCCTAGAACCTTCTTTGCCCCACCTTCACAGATTATCCTTAGTATAAACTTGCAGTGTGTTATAACTCAGGTATCTATGTTTTATACAGAAATTTGCAAGGTAAGGACCAAAATATCTCAGTGCAATTAAAATTACAAATTCTTCCCATTAAATGAACTAAATGGGAACTCCCTGTGATAATTTCTCAAAGTTCTCATTAAAAACTTAAGAAAAAGGTAAATAAACCAAACATCTTCATAGAAAATTGTATTTACAACTCCATTCAAAAGCAGTTTTAAAAGCAAACACAACGTTAACACTGAAGGTGAAAAATCTATGCTCACCCAAAGCTGCCAGATCTAATAAATTACTGACAGAATACTGCATCAAAAATAAGGCAATAACCCAAAATATACCATTAAAGATTTCTCCATCCCTACAACTAGATAGAATGAATCTATCTAGGAGTAAGTGATACGCTTTATTCAGTTTCACCATGTCTGAAATCTTTAAGGACAGAAGTGATAAAATGTTATCTTCATTCTTCATTAGACTTGAACACTTGAAGGAAAACAATTTCTAAAGCACAAAGAGGTAAAGAGGTATAATCTTTCAAAAAGATATTCAGTGTTCAAAATTCAAGAATGCAATATCAATACACAACGGGCATTAGGTGAATATACATAATACAGTGAGAGCAAATTAATTTATTTAGTACTTTTTCCATTCCATATCATCTGGAGGGTTGATTTCAACTTTCCTTTTACCTACATCAGACCAGTTGGTACTCAAAACTGTACCACCCGACTCCATCTGCAATAAAAAATTAAAATAAGATTAATTCCTGGACCATGTAATCAAAATAGAATATTTTTCTAAAAATGTTCCAAGCATAGAGCCCCAAATATTGGCTATTATATGCATCTCAATATAAACTCTATACAATACATATATATAAAACAGATTACACACAGACAAAATACATAGCTCAATATAAACTCAAAACAGTATTTTTATTTAATTTTAGGCATTCCAGAGGTTAACAAGTTCCATAAAATCTGAAAAGGAAATCCTAAACTAGTCAGGGAGGTGCACTACATGCTTTGCTAATGAGCATAGACATATATGGGGAAAAACGACCTTCAAATGAAGGTTCAAATTAAACTACCTTCAATTATTAGCTCCCGCCAAAAAATGATTATCGTAATTTCTTTTGCTGAAGACCATAAAGACCAATCAAAATAATCTCTTTCTATACCAGCTGAAGAGAACTTTAAGGCCTCTACTTTGTGCTTTGTGCCAAACACAAGCAAGTTTATCCAAAATTTTTTAAAAATCAAGGTACATATATGCAGGTATAGAAAGTCAGTGTCTCAGTGAAAAACTGGTCATTTATTTACCATCTACTGAATATACCACCCACTAACAACCCAAGAATATTCATTAATATATTTAAAAAACATCTGGACATTTCTTATTTTAACGATAAAAATCAATGGATTTGAACCACAGTAAAGAATAGTGCAAATTATTAAAATATAAACATTTAAAAATAACCAATTGGGTTAGTGGCCAATGTATACAGTTACATATCCTACACACTGGAACCTCAATGTAACCCCATGTCTGACACGCTCTACTGAGCTCCCTTACATGGGCTTTTTTTGCACGGCAGTGATTTTTGTGTCCTTAGTCATCTTCCAAACATGAAATGTCATCACCTCTCTGTGGCTTTACTCTGACCTCTTATTTCTCTATTCCTGTAAATTCGTCTATGTAAGCCTAATTACTACTTACATAACATGTGTCACACTGCATTGTTGCAATTTAAGGTTCTGTCTTCTTATATCTGCTTTCCACCCTTGACTTCAACTAATGCTGAGAGCTCATTAAGGGCAAGGAGTACATTTTACTAATATTCATATCCCAGTTCTAAGCACAGTGGCCTAGCACATAGTGGGCTTTAAATAAAATGACTGAATTACATTTGACAAATCTGTATAATAAACTACCCCAAGGTAGAGCATAGTGGCTCACACCTGTAATTCCAGCACTTTGGGAGGCTGAGGCGGGCAGATCACCTGAGGTCACGAGTTGAAGACCAGCCTGGCCAACATGGTGAAACCCCGTCTCCACTAAAACTACAAAAATTAGCTGGGCGTAGTGGCATGCGCCTGTAGTCCCAGCTACTCCAGAGGCTGAGTCATGAGAATCAATTGCATCTGGGAGGCGGAGGTTGCAGTGAGCTGAGATCGCATCACTGCACTCCAGCCTGAGTGACAGAGTGAAACTCTCTCTCAAATAAACAAACAAACAAACACAAACTACCCCAAGAGGACCTTCGGTTATAAAACTAAAAAAAAGTAGATTAGTTTACAATCTGACCATATTTGCTGATGACACTTACCGCGCCCCGCCCCCTGCCACCGCATCTCTAATAGACTGCAGGGCAATTTAGCATTTCCCTGTGATTATTTTGTATATCTTGGTCTTTTGTCCCAACTAGATAAGGAGATTACAGAGAAAGAGGTCTAGTTTCTTTCGTATTCCATAAGGACAGAAGTCCCTGGTATAGTCCAGATCAATGTTGCTGCAGATGGCTTATTTTATGGGTACACATAATTTGGTTATAATTGTCAAAGTTTCTATATGAAAATGATTGCAGATTCTATCTTTGATCTTTGATTTGATTTGAGTTGACATCTTTGATCTGACATACTGCTAATTTTGTCTACCACACTTTCAAAAGTCAAAAGTGAGAACGACTTCTCCTGGGAAGATCGAGTAGATGTACTTTTCCTATTCTTCCAAGTAGTAAATCTAAACACCCTGGACGCTACATATGAAACAAAGATAAAATGACTCTACAAGGGGCCAGGTGCAGTGGCTCACACCTATAATCCCAATACTTTGTGAGGGCAAGGCAGGAGAACTGCTTAAGTCCAAGAGCTCAAGAACAGCCTGGGCAACGCAGTGAGACCTTATCTCTACACACAAGAAAAAGAAGAAAACTAGCCAGGTGTGGTGGCACACACCTATAGTGCCAGCTACTGAGGAGGCTCAGGTGGGAGGATCACTTGAGCTCAGGAGTTCAAGGCTGCAGTGATTCATGATCGCACCTCTGTATTCCAGCTGGAACAACAGAGCAAGATCCTGTCTAGAAAAAAAAAAAAGACACCAAAAGGTAAAGTGAAGACAGACCCACCAAGGACCTTGGGACTCAAGAAATGACGTGGTGGCAAATTCTGGGTTTTCCTTTTGCCTCATATATCCTAGACTTGGAGCTGAAGAAGCTGGAAACACCAAGGAGCACAAACAAGAAAAAAGTCCCAACAAACCCCAGCTCTCTCTTGCCAAGAGATCAGGAAAGGATGCTGCCTAGGAAAACAGAAAACTTTCAGACAACGGGCCAGGCATGGTGGCTCATGCCTGTAATCTCAGCACTTTAGGAGGTCAACATGGGAGGGGACTGCTTGAGCTCAAGAGTTCAAGACCAGCCTGGGCAATATGGGGAGACCTCGTCTCTAAAAAAATTGAAAAAAATTAACTGGGCATGGTGGCGCACACCTGTGATCCCAGCTACTCAGGAGGATTACTCGAGCCCAGGAGGTCAAGGCTGCACTGAGCCATGATTGCACCACTACACTCCACCCTGGCGACAGAGGGAGACCCTGTCTCAAAAATGAGTGAATACATAGAAATAGATAATAGATAAATGTACATCTTAAGAACCTAAAAAAATAGGAACAAAATGCAACTAAAGCAAGCAGAATAATAATAATAATAATAATAGAAATGAATAAAATGTAGAACAAAAAATAGAGGAAAAAATGAAACAAAGAGCTAATTCTTTGGGAGAAAAAATTCAATAAAATAAGCAAACCTACCCAATGGGTAAGCATATGCTAGATAAGGTGCCCTTTAAACCTCTAGAAGACTGACAAAGAAAAAAGAGAAAAGAGACAAATTACCATTACAAGAATGGTAAAAAAAGTATCACTATAAATACCCTGCAGACATCAAAAGAGTAAGCAAGGCCGGGGGCGGTGGCTCACTACTGTAATCCCAGCACTTTGGGAGGCCAAGGTGGGTGGATCGCTTGAGCTCAGGAGTTACAGACCAGACTGGGCAACATGGCAAAACCCCATATCTACAAAATAAAATAAAATAAAAATACATTAGTTGGACATGGTGGCACATGCCTGTAGTCCCAGCTACTAGAGAGGCTGAGATGAGAGGATCACTTGAGCCTGGGAAGCTGAGGCTGCAGTGAGCTATGATCACACCACTACACTCTAGCCTGGGCGACAGAAAAACGCCATCTCAAAAAAGACAAAAAACAAAAAGAATAAGGGACTAAATAAACACCGACAACTTGGACACAATGGATCAGTTTATCAGAAACACAAACCACAAGTCACCCATATGAAATAGACAATTTGAACAGTCCTATAAAAACTTTTCGGTTAACTAAATTCATAACTTTAAATCTCCTAATAAAGAAATCTCCAGTTTCACTGATAAGTTCTGCCAAATACTTTAAAAAAGTTAACACCAATTATACACAATATCTTCTAAAAAATAGAAGAGGATGAAATGCTTCCTAATTCATTTTACGAAGTATTACTCTGACGCCAAACCAAAGATAGCACAAAAAGTACAGACTCATATTCCTCATGAATATAAACACAATAACCCATAACAAAACATTAGAAGACAGAATTGAGAGATACACTATATGACAAAGTAGGGCTCATGCAAGTCTGTCTCAATACTTGAAAATCAATCATATTAATCATATAAAATCATATTAACAGGCTAAGGAAGAAAAATCATATAATCCTATCAACACAGAGAAAACATCTGACAAAAAGTCAATGTTAAAAGTTAATGATAAAAAAATTTCAGAAAATAGGAATACAATAGAACTCTCATAACTTGATAAAGATCTACCAAAAACTTACAGTTAACATGCTACTTAATGATGAAACAATAAATACTTTTCCCTTAAAATGGGAAGCAAGGGGGATGTCCACTCTCACTACTCTTACTTAACACAGTGCTGAAGTTGCAGTCAGTGAAATACAGCAAGAAAAGGAGATAAAAGGCATACAGATAGAAAAGGAAGAAATAAAACTCTATTTGCAGATAAATAAAACTTCCATATTTGAAGATGATTGTACACATTAAAAAAGTAACAATCTCCAAAAATATTCCTAGAACTGAGTCCAGCAACGTCATAGAATACAAGATAAACATAAAATTAACTGTATGTCTAGATTCTAGTAATACACCAAAATTATATATACATCACTTTACTTTAAAATTTACACGGAAAGACAAATGAGTTAGAGTATCTAAAAACAATTGTGAAAATAAAGGATAACGTAGGAGGAATGAGTCTGCCCAATTTCAGACTTACACAGCTACAGTTCAAGACGGTGGGACTGACAGAGGAACGTACATATAGATCACATACAGCTCAATCTAACAGAACGGGGAACTAAGAAATAGACTCACACAAATATGCACAACTGATTTTTGAGAAAGGTGCAAAAGTGATTCAATGAGAAGAGATAGGTGCCAGAACACTTGAACATACTATCCACCCCACAAAAAGGAATCTCAAGTTAAATCTCACACTTGATGTAAAAATTCAAAATGCGGCCAGGCGCGGTGGCTCAAGCCTGTAATCCCAGCACTTTGGGAGGCCGAGACGGGCGGATCACGAGGTCAGGAGATCGAGACCATCCTGGCTAACACAGTGAAACCCCGTCTCTACTAAAATACAAAACTAGCCGGGCGAGGTGGCGGGCGCCTGTAGTCCCAGCTACTCGGGAGGCTGAGGCAGGAGAATGGCGTGAACCCGGGAGGCGGAGCTTGCAGTGAGCTGAGATCCGGCCACTGCACTCCAGCCTGGGCGACAGAGCAAGACTCTGTCTCAAAAAAAAAAAAAAAAATTCAAAATGCATCACAGACTTAAATGTAATATGCAGGCCAGGTGCTGTGGCTCACACCTGTAACCCTAGCACTTCAGGAGACCAAGGCCAAAGAACTGCTTGAGGCCAGAAGTTCGAGACTACCCTAAGCAACACAGAGACACCCCATCTCTACAAAAAATTTTAAAAATTAGCCAAGCATGGCAGCATGGATGTATAGTCCCATCTACTTGGGAGGCTGAGGCATGAGGATCACTTGAGCTCAGGACTTTGAGGTTACAGTGAACTGTGACTGTGCCACTATACTCCAGCCTGGGTGACAGAATGAAACCCTATCTCTAAATAAAAAAGAAATATAATATGTAAAACAATATTACTTTTATTTAAATAGGGGAAAGTCTTTGAGATCTAGGACTAAGCAAAGAGTTAACAGACTTGAAACTAAATGCATGATCCACAAAAAGTAGTAAATTAGACTTAATCA
Source organism: Rhinopithecus bieti (assembly GCF_001698545.2). NCBI lineage: Eukaryota > Metazoa > Chordata > Mammalia > Primates > Cercopithecidae > Rhinopithecus > Rhinopithecus bieti. The sequence continues at coordinate 511,336 of NW_016817151.1, read as the reverse complement.
AAATGAAATATTTTGGTTCTATGAAAGACCCTGCTAAGAAAATGAAAACTACAAACTGGGAGAAAATATTTGCAAACTACATATCTGACAAAGATTGCCAGATGTGTGATCATCAGGGATCACGGAAGGGCAGAGATGGGGTGAGTATGGCCATAAAACAGCAACATAAGCGATCCTTGGAATCCATGAAAATGTTCTGTATCTCTCTCTTTTTTTTTTTTTTTTTTTTTTAAAGAGATAGGGTCTCACTTTGCTGCCTGGGCTGAGTGTAATGGCACGATCATAGCTCACTGCAAGCTTGTACTCCTGGGCTCAAACAATACTCCTGCCTCAGACGCCTGAGTAGCTGACAGGGGCACAACACCATGACAAGCTAGTTTTTAAATTTCTTGTAGAGACCAGATCTTACTACATTGCCCAGGCTGGTCTAGCCTCAAGGGATCCTGTGGTCTCAGACTCCCAAAGCACTGCGATTAAAGGTGTGAGCCACTGCATGCAGCCACGTTCCCTATCTTAACTGTCAATATCATGGTAGTGACATTGTACCATAGTTTTGGCAAAATGTTTCCATCAGTGGAAACTTTGTAAAACGTAGAAAGAACTTCATTTCTTAGGATTGCATGTGAATCTACAAGTATCTCAAAACTAAAAGTTTAATGAAAACTTTTTTTTTTCTTGAGAGAGGGTCTCTGTTGCCCAGGCTGTAGTTCAGTGGCATAAAAAAATAACCCACTGCAACCTTGACTTCCCAGGCTCAAGAGATCCTCCCACCTCACCTTCCCAAGTAGCTGGGACCACAGGCACATGCCACCAGGCCTAGCTAATTTTTTTTTTTTTTTTGGTAGAGATAAGAGTCTCTCTACGTTGCCCAGGCTGGTCTCAAGATCTTTAGCTCAAGTGATCCTCCCACCTCACCCTCCCAAAAGTGATGGAAAAAAATTTATTTATTAATAGTGAGGCTGGTTGAGGTGCCTCACGCCTGTAATCCCAGCACTTTGGGAGGCTGAGGTGGCTAGATTGCTTCTTGAAGCCAGGAGTTCAAGACCAGCCTGGGCAACATGGCGCAACCCCATCTCTACAAGAAATAAAGTAGCCAGGCGTGGTGGTGTATGTCTATAGTCCCAGCTACTGCAGAGGCTGAGGTAGGAGAATCACTTGAGCCTGGCAGACAGAGGCTGCAGTGAGCCAAGATCACGCACTGCACTCAAGCCTGGGCAACAGGGAAAGACCTTGTATCTAAATAAACTGTGAAAAGCACAATCATGACCAATTACCACGTATTTCTTAAGTGTGAAATACCTGAGCCTCAACCACATTAACTAAATATTATTAAATACTAATTTTAACTTTCTACTGTAAATATGAATGTCTTAAAAGAGTCATTTTTCCAGAGCTACTGGTATTAATAAAAGTCACATGATTACAACTGCAAGCTAAATAATCTATAAAGTTCTACAGTGATGAATTGTTACTAAAATCTTGAGGTCTAATTTAGGTATTTATGCTGCCCTGACAAAAAGCCTGAATTCTCTTAATCAAGAGAGTTGTTAAACCAATGAATAATGTACACCTTCTACTTGCAAACACTATTCTGGAAAGTTTCACATCTATATTCTTCATCTCTAACATTGACACTACATACGAATCTAGAAGGGACACAACAGAAGTTCACTCAGCTACTGTGAAAATCCAAGTAAGATGACTCCATATCAATCTAATTCACCGATAAAAAATACCTACTTAGGATAAACTACTTGTTTCTCATCATCTCTTCTGTAAGTTTTCAACTTCTTCAAAATTACTCTTAGAGCAAAAGAAACGTTCAGACAGACCTTATTCAAAAGTTCTCCCAGCTATAGTACATGCAATTTGGTCTCACATTACCAATTTTCTCTTTTAAAATATGTAAAATTTCCTCCCATATATATTTCTTAAAAGTTTATATTCTTACAAAGGATTTGTTCATGGCACGTTTCACTTCATCAGAACCATCTGAATAGATCTGCTGAAATAATCTGTTTAAAGCTGCATCTCCCTCCAACTTTTCATTCTTTTCTTCTTCTTTGATCTCACCAACCAATTTATCCCAATTTCTTGTATAAGGAGATGATGATGGATATAGGTTCTTTACATCTGTGAAGTAAAAAAAGGCAGAAGTAATTAATCAACATGTTTCAATTATGTCAAGAATATGTAAACTTTGTGACCATGTATATGGAACATCTTAGCAAACAGTTTAGGTTACCGAATTTCACGTATGCAGTAAGTGTCTTTCTGGTATATACATCAATAACAAAATTTACATTTCTAAAAACTGAGTCAGTTACCATAATGTAAAATCTGGGGATTTGAGTACAATAACTCAATAAAGTGTAAACTTCTGATACTTTATATAAAATTAGATTAGATTAAAAGCAGATTCTTCATGTTGATAACAGGACAAACTAGATGAAAAGTATACAGAACTTTTATGTTTTCAGAAAAGTTGCAAAGACAGTACAAACAATTTTAAAAATAAAAGTTTTTTTAAAGGATGCCTATGAAATCTTTCGTAACTAAGATTTTAATAAATGTTAAAACTGTGGCTTTTTCTAAAGTATTTAGTATCTTTCAGAGTATAAATGGCCTGAAAATATAAATAATCATCCATGCCACTCCATACTCTCCCCACATCAAAAATATAAGATTATTTCAATAGGCAATAACAATAAGTAATGCCTAAATGTTTAAAGTACTACACTTGATGATCTGAAGTTCAATGTCCACATGCCATACACCTAGCAAATAATAGTGTTGGTAGGGCACACTGGGGTTTATAAACAGAGGCTGCTTGCAGCCAGAAAGGCTACTGGCCCAGGGGCTCGGGGTACTGCCAAGATTGCTCCAAAGACCAAAGGCATCAAGATCTTGGCACACAAATAATTAGAAAATAACTAGCCAACCTAGTTGCTATAGGAGCAGCTCTGTTCACTGTCCAATAAAAATATGACAGCCTCAGATGTGAGTCACATACATAATTTTAAAATTTCTAATAACTACATTACTAAAAAGAATCAGGTGAAATGCAGTTTAATAATATATTTTATTTAACCTGATATATATCATATATAGTATCATTTTGACATGAAACCAACAGAGGCTGGGCATGGGGGCTCACGCCTGTAATCCCAGCACTTTGGGAGGCCAAGGTAGGACGATTGCTTGAGGCCAGAAATGTGAGACCAGCCTGGGCAACATAGCGAGAACCCATCTCTATGGAAAAAAAAAAAATTAGCTGAGCATGGTGGCACATGTCTGCAGTACCAGCTACTTGGAAGGCTGGGGTGGGAGGACTGCTTGAGTCCAAGAGGTCGAGGCTACACTGAGCCATGACAGTGCCACTGCATTCCAGCCTGGGTGACAGAGCAAGACTCCCTTTAAAAAAAAAAAAAAAAAGAAAGAAAGAAAGAAACCAACAACAACAAAAAGAATATATTTTACATTCTTTCCTTTTACATATTTTACATATATTTCACATAGCAGATCTCAATGCAGACTAGTCATATTTCAAGTGCTGAACAGGTAACGTGTGGCTAGCAGCTACTGCGTTGGACAAAGCAGCTGTAGTCTTCAAAAAACCCGATTCAAAATTTCCCCATCAGCGTGTATTAGGACACATTAATACTAATCTAAATGTTCCTCCCAATATTGCTTTCTACATCCCTTTTGTCAAAATAGCTGAGAAACTATTTAACATCCACTGTTTTTCTATGCTTTCTCTTCACTTGTAAACCGACTTTCTCCCTGCCCATTCCTCCTCAAAACAAGACAAAAACACACACACACCACCAACACATAGCTTTTTTCAGGGCCAAATATATTGTTTTGAAAATCCCATCCACCTTCCTTCTACTAGACATCCTTCTATCTTTGTACATTTTGACTAGAAGCCAGATAAAACAAAAAAATGCATGCCATGGTAAGTTAAGAGCCCGGGAAACATGGATTTAATTAATCCTAATGCTGACTCCCAGGAAGCATGAGAACAGAGGTTTTAATCTCCATTTTACAGATAAGCAAGCTGGCTCTCAGATAGGTTAAGTGACTTGCCCTTATCTATAGTCTCCAGCTTGCAATACACAGGAATCTGACAAGCATATTAATTTCTTATAAAAATAGGACAGGAAGAATATCATCTTGAATACCTAAGGTGTTGAGTTTAGAAAAAACATGGTAACTATAACACTAAAAAACCTTGATCTTTAATCTCAGAAAAACTTTTTAACACCTGGAGATGGTAGAAAAACTACTTTGAGAGATGAGTAACCTCCCCGTTCATTCACTATAATATCAAATAACTACATAGATACTCATGTCGGCAAAAATTGTTTCCATTGTTAGAAAATGCAACAACAAGCAGTATGCAACGAGTAGACAAGGGGTTAAGAGAGTAACTGGAACCAACTGAGAAGACCTAGATTTTAGTCCTAGACAATGAGAACTGCTGGATAATCTTGAGCTTAACTTTTCTGAGCCTGCAAAATGGGAGGAGTAATAAGGGGTTGCCTGTTATGCAGGGCTGTTAGAACCAAGTAAGATGCTACATTTAAAGTGATTATATATTTTTAAACCTTTCAGCTACATATAAACCTCAGCCTCAAAATCTCTTGGAGTCAGTCCTAAAAGAAGCACATACATCTTTCCAGTAGAGTGGGAAGCAGATGCTTAACTAAATACCTTAAATACCCACTAGATATACTTCAGTCCTTAGAAAGTATCTGTTGGTGTTAATACCCTGATTTTGAAAATTATACCACAGACGACTTAAGAGGTAATCATTGGACTAGTTAAGACACTATCACCGGGGGAAACTGGGTGAAAGCTACATGAGAATCTCTTATTTTTGAAACTTCTAAACATCCAAAATTATTTCTAAAGAAATAACTACACACACACACACTCACACACACACACACACACACACGAATGATCTGTTGAATAACTTGGTGTTTTCTAAAAGGTGCCACAAGGAAATGTGTTTTCTGTTACAGAAGAAAGCAGTCAAAATCAGAAGAAGTAGCTGAGACACATGTTAGCTTGTTTCAGTCATTAAATCAGACCATTACTTCTAATAAAAAGAAATTTCGCTCCACTCATTAATGAGGCTATTGCTATAAAATATAATCTTGGGTTGTAGTTCTGAGTGTGCTGTGAATTAGTCCATTACAAAAATTCTTATCTAGTTATTGCATATACTTAAAATTGACCTCAACACAAAGTTCTGTCTGTTTCTTACAGGACTATATATACAATGAAGCCTGGTTTTCTACTCTTTTCCTAGACTTTCTTTTGGCATTTATTACCTATTTGTGTTCATCTCTAAATTAGCAATAAGAAATGGGGTAGACACCTTACCCTGTAAAGCCCTGAAAATTCCAGGAAATCAGATGACAGTATCAGTAGAAGGAATAGAAAGGAATAAGTGAGAGAGGGAGAGGGAAGTGTGGGAAATATATCAGCTGAGTAAACCAACTTACAACCCAAAAAGAAACAACAGGAGGGGCCAACACACAAAAATAAACATCCTCCAACTGATGTCATAAACTTTACATGGTAAACAATAAATCCCACCTCCCTCTGGGATTTTGCTGCCATTCATTTTATTCTTAGAATTTGAGAAGTTAGAAGTTTCACAGAAAGGCTACTTTATATTTTATGGAGCAACCTTATTATACTCAATGTATCTTATCTTCAGAACATAAATACTGAAAGCAAAAAGAATGTTCATTACTATTTAATTTCAGTTACACAATACGAATATAAAGCTATCAAGGCCAGAAAACAAACCTGTTACGAATTGTTTTGGCGTAGGCACATCTCCTTGCCCCTCTAGCTTTTCCCATCTCACAGCCTCTGGCTTTTTCAGTTTAATTTCAATCTGGAGGAGACAACAAATAAAATCCATTACTCGATGTAAAATACACAAAACAGTAAAAAATGCAGTTTTCTTAATAGTATCTTTGACAGTTTCCTTAAATTACACAAGGTTAAATTTGAAGAACTATGAAACAATTTTGTTTCTACACTCAAAATTCACCCTTGAAAAAAACAACAAACATACTACATATAAGCTACAATCAAGAAGAGACTTGAAATACATATGCTTTTTTTCATCCAAAGCAATCTGAGCCAGGGATAATTCTGCCACCCAGGGGACATTTAGCTATGTCTAGAGACACTGTGGGTTGTCATACTGGAGTGAGGGAAGAGGTGGTAGTGACATCTAGTGAGTAGAGACCACGGTTGCTACTAAACATTCTACTATGTACCGGGCAATCCCCCAAAATGTCAATAATGCCACTACAGAGAAATCTGATTCTAAAAGAATTACTGCATTTACATGTACATTAACCTGTTTTACGGTGGAGAAACTTATTTCACTGTATAAACATAATACAACTAACGCTAACATTCTGGCAATCTCATTCAACAAATAATTACTAAGCACCTACTATGAGACAGTATAGTCTTCAAGGCTGTGGGAGATCTTTGTTTTATTTTTAGAGACAGGGTCTTGCTCTGTCTCCCAGACTGGAGTGCAGTAGGACGATCATAGCTCACTCTAGCCTTGAACTCCTGGGCTCAAGTGATCTTCTAGCCTCAGCTTCCCAAATAGCTGGGACTACAGACAACTGCCACCACTACTGGCTACTGTTTTTAAAATTTTTTGTAGAGACAGAGTCTCACTAGATTGCCCAGGTTGTTCTCAGATTCCTGGCCTCAAGCCATCCTCCCACCTCAGCTTCCCAAAGTGCTAGGATTACAGGCATAAGCCACCATGCCCGGCTGAATTTTTAAAATACTAAAGACACATCCTCGACCGTTTCGAAGTATGTGAGATACTTTGAGAAAGTTACTAAAGTTGTAAACAAGTAAATGTTCTAAAAGCTCAGGAGAAGCGCACCTGACTGTGAAGAGGAAAGGTTTTATATGCCTTGAAGGGCTTTGAAGGGTAGAAGCATTTGCAAGAGTGAAGGCGTAGGTCTGCAGAGGCACAGGAAATGGCCTAACTGGAGCACAGGTAGAAAGGACACTGCATCGGGGAGCACCGTGAAGACTAAGTTCACTTATTTACTGAGAAGACTAAGTTAACTTATTAAAATGAAAAGTTGGCCACACGCAGTGGCTCACGCCAGTAATCCCAGCACTTTGGGAGGCCGAGGCTGGCAGATCACAAGGTCAGGAGATCGAGACCGTCCTGGCTAACACGGTGAAACCCCATCTCTACTAAAAGTACAAAAAACTAGCTGGGCGAGGTGGCGGGCGCCTGTAATCCCAGCTACTCAGGAGGCTGAGACAGGAGAATGGCGTGAACCCAGGAGGCGGAGCTTGCAGTGAGCCGAGATCGCGTCACTGCACTTCAGCCTGGGCGACAGAGCGAGACTCTGTCTCAAAAAAATAATAATAAAAATAAAATGAAAAGTTAATAGTATCCTAATGGCATCTCTTACTCTAATTAAGGCTAGCCCCCCGAGTCTATCTTTACCCCTAACACACACAATCACATAGCATTTTATCTACCTTTTGTTTTCTTTATTCAAATAATGCTCTCACCTCTATTTTAACAGGCTAAAATTAGCATTTTTAGTACAAATATTAAAGCAAGGACTATAATAAACATTATATGAAACAGTTTAAATGAGCAATTGAATTAGAATTTTATATTCTCATGTTATTTTCCTATGAAAAGGATCACAACTTTTGTAAACAGAATTAAAAAATCAAAAGGCAGACTTAAAAAGAGAAGCCTATTTACCCTTTGGTGGTTCTATCTTTTATCAGATGACTCATTTAAACTAGCAATTCCTGGTAATATTTATACCAAACGCATTCAGCAAAAGGACCTTCAAAATTTGCACCTTAAAATACCTTAACAAGAGCTAACATAGGGAAAACTGCCAGTATTTTTAATCAGAGATAAAATGATGGTATATGTATGGGGGGTATGTGGTCTCAAGTATTTATTTTTATTTTCTTTAGGAGCAAAGAAATGTAAATAAACAACTGTTTTCATAGTAAGAGAAAAATATGAAACAAATGTCACTGGGATAAAAGCAAAGAGTAGTAATCCCAGAATGTTAGGAGGCCGAGGCAGGCAGATCACCTGGGGGCAGGAGTTCAAGACCAGCCTGGCCAAAATGGCAAAATCCTGTCTCTACTAAAAATACAAAAAGTAGCCAAGCGTGGTGGCAAATGCCTGTAGTCCCAGCTATTCAGGAGGCAGAGACAGAATCGCTTGAATCTAGGAGGTGGAGGCTGCAGAGAGCCAAGATCGTGTCGCTGCACTTCAGCCTGGGCAACAGAGCAAGACTCTGTCCAAAAAAAAAAAAAAGTATAGTATCTTTGGTGTAATTTACATGTTTAAACTCTACATACATAAAAACACATTTCATAAGAATTTCTAGAATTCCCTAAAGTGAACTACAATTAATTTTTATAAAGTAATATACCACCAATATTTTCTGTACTCTGGTTACTTTGTCAATGCTACGGTATTTATCAAGAGAGAACACAAATCAAATAGATGGCAATAACACAGCAACAGTTACTGAAAAGAACTATTAATATTATCTGAAATTAAAATTGCATCTTCTTTAATTTTCAGCTCATCTAAAAAATGAGGGTCTGGAAAGTACTGTGTACATCACCACATTAAACATGGCCACAGGCCACCCTATATTCACACTTCATGTTCCTGTTAACTATGAACATACTGTCCATAAAAAGTTCCTTGTTTCACCTGAAGAGCAGCACAGAGTAGCATTTGCATCTACTGAAAACCACTATAACCTGAATAATTGTGCAGTATGAACAAAGAGGACTTTATAAAGCCAAAGGCAAGGCTCTTAGTAACAACCTGCTTCAGCTGAGACAAGCTGACCTCAACCTGAAATTACACTTAATCCATTTATTAAAATAGCTGTATGTAATAAACCACTTAAAGCAGCTTTTTAAAAAAGGTAAAGGGGCCAGGTGTGTTGGCTCACACCTGTAATCCTGGCACTTTGGGAGGCTGAAGTGGGAGGATCACTTGAGCCCAAGAGGTTGAGGCCACAGTGGGCCATGATCACTCCACTGCACTCCAGCATGGTCAACAGAGTGAGACCCTATCTCCCCTGACAAAAAAAAGTAAAAGAAGGGAGGGACTATTTCCTACGAAATCCTTTTTACCCTTAATTCACTTTCAATGTTCATACATGCTTTTAAAAATGAAGTTTTAAGTCTTGATGATTCTGGCAGATAGTTCTAGAATTAGCACCAGTCCAATTTCAGAAGTTTTTGTTGCAACCATTAACAAACCATTATATTTTCATTTAAGTCAAAAATACTTTAAAAGTAACTTAAAACTTTGGTAGTTTGCTTGTATGTTGCTCTCATATGTACAGGGAAGGCTCTCAGGGTGCTAATATCCCAAAAGAGTATTCACAGATTACATATGAGAATCCCTTCTGTGCTGGATCATTAGTTCTCAACAGTATACGTATTACCATCCACTTCTAAAGTCTCCTCTGCATAGCAGATAGTTTAATTCTTTCCAGTGAACGAAATTTCAGATTTAAAGAGATGTCATTACGCTTAAGCAGTCATGATATCCAGACACCACCATCTTAAGTGGTAAGTCAGATCTCACCTACCACTACAGACTGACATGAAGGGATCTTTCCCAGAGACTCAAGAGCTGGGGCAATTTACTGGCAAACTTTTGAGACCCATACACTTCAAGACTGTACTCATTAAATAATTGTTCCTCTAATCTTCAGAATACAGTCTTCCCAACATACTCTTACTGAGCTGTTTGCACGTTTAATTGCTACATCAAATTCCTTTGTCTGATAATAGCTCAGTCTTTGAACCCAGACTAATATATCTACCTTGATTTTACACTAAAATATTTCTATAATCACTTTTTAAATGCAAAAAAATGGCAATGAATGGAGAAGACTGAAAGATCTTCTCCAAATTTCTAATCGTTCATTTCAAATATTTGCTGAGTACCGACCCTGTGCCAGAAACAGTGCTGGTACATAAGGACAGCCTCTGTTCTTCTTAAAGTAATTAATCAGGAGAGACATTCCCATAAACAAAACGATTCCAGTATGTGTCAGGTGTAGTGACTGACCTATGTATCAGGAAATATCGCATTATCTGAAAGGAAACACGCTAGAATTTCATCTGAGTGGTGAGTCTGAGTGATCACTTCCTAAACTCCTTTATCTCTTCCAGATTTTCTATGATACGCATTTGCTGAGTTTACAGCCTGAATAAAAATCGAAATAACTAAAATAAAACAGTAAGAAAGGTACTAGTAATATTTATTGAGCTCTTATTACATATCCTGTGTGCTACATGCTTCACATATATCATCTTACTTAATGGAATCACCCTATAAAAAAAAGATTGTTATCCATATTTTAGAGATGAGGGAGCCAAGATATGAAATCATTTGCTGTAAGTGCCTTTTCAGCTAGAATTTTTACTTATTTCCTCAGAAACAAGCAGGGGTTGAGAATAAGACAAAAACAATCAGTTATATAATTAGAAGAGTCACAAATAGGTGCCACTGGTTAGATGTATGATCACAAGCAAGCAACTCAATCTCAGGGAGCCTCAGTTTCTCCTATAAAATGAGAACAGTAGGCCCTGACTCATTTAGGGTTCTCAAGAAGATTAAATGACATTATGTATGAAAAGAATAAACAATCGTATCTGGCAAATAACAACAGAACGCTATTATCAATATCCTGATCAGTATAATCGGTTAAAAAACCTGAACAAATTACTGAACATCTCTGGGTTAAGTTTCCCTACCTGTAAACTGGGGATAAAAATACTTACACCATGCAGTAACTATGAGAACTACATGAGATAATACACAATACAGTGCCTGACATGTGATAAAACAGTCAAAACACCTATTCTAATTCTCCACAGGTCAAACAAAATGGGACTGACTAAATAAGCTACAGTATATGCGTATGCCGAAATACTCTGCTGTTGAATATGTAAGGATGTGATAAAAATATCAACAAAGTGTAGCTGTTTGAAAATGATGTAGAGTAAAATTCTTCTTTTAAAAATGTATGAATATACATTACAAAATATATGAAAAGATAAGAATACATTCCAAGATCTACAATTTGCGATCTTTTTAAACTAATTCAGTTAAAAAAAAAATCAAATCTCACTATTATCACCACCACTGTATTAAAAAAGCAAAACAAAACAATAATTTTAAAAACTCCCGTATCTATGTATTCAGACCAGCAGAAGCATCACGCCCAAACACCCCATTCCATTACATTATTACCAGGATTTTTCTTTAACATACATACATTCTTCTAGGAACATTAATAGAATTCACTCTAAAACTTCTCAAATTTTAGTGGGAGAAGAAAAGGAGGGTATTTTGTTTCTAAGACATACATTTTATTTCTCACGATCACAGGCCTTCATATTTTATATTGTATTAATTACTGTGACTAAAAATAAGAATATAAGAACATTTTCACAAGGGCAAATTCACCCCAAAAGACTGAGAATTCTAATTCTTTTTTTTCTTTTGGAGACAGAGTCTCACTCTGTCACCCAAGCTGGAGTGCAATGGCACGGCATGATCTCAGCTCACTGCAACCTCCGTCTCCCAGACTCAAGCGATTCTCCTGCCTCAGTCTCCCGAGTAGCTGGGACTACAGGCACCTGCCACCATGCCCGCTCATTTTTTGTATTTTTAGTAGAGACAGGGTTTCACCATGTTCACCAGGCTGTTCTCAAACTCCTGACCTCAACGGATCCACCCGCCTTGGCCTACCAAAGTGTTGGTATCAAAGGCATGATCCACCTTGCCCAACTTGTGAATTCTAAATCTTAAAGGGAATGGAAATTAATTTTTAAAATGCATATTTCACAATATGGGTGCCACTAAAGTCACAATTCTAAGATTGTGACCAGAGAATATTGTCATGAAATCAACAAGATGAAATGAAAGACATATAGTTTCTTAATTTCTAAAAAATTAATAGGCTGCCATTAAAGCTGATATTCAGTAAAAAGTAGCAATAACTAACTATTAGCGATACTGAAAAAATATGAATCCTGGCTTGGAAAAACATATTGGATACTACGTTGTAAAATAGTTGAGAAATGCTATTTCATTAATTTCAGGGTTTTACCTCTTACTACTTTCATCACTAATTATGTATCACTCAAATTAATAATATTTAACCACTGGTTATACATGGATATGCAACATTCAATCTTGAAGGTGGGAAAGAAAAGAGAATTCCCAAAAGCAAAGAAATCGCCCTTTCAAGCTGCAAATTTTACAGAATCTCTACTATTAAGCAGATTCTCCTCTGCAAAATGCATCCTTTCTCAATTCACAAAGGTCCAAGATATTAGAACAATCAAGATTTCTGAATACATGAAAAGCAAATTATTTTAGTACTGTTGTCTCTTAAGTGTCCGCGAAGTAAGCCTCAGTAACCCAGATTTTATTTTCAGTATTTTAATATTATTTTCCTCTACTGTATGAAAAAGGAAATTCAAAGATTTTATCAGTTATTTCCCCAAGACATAATTAAGAAAACTTCTTTCAATTTGCTTCCCCCCAAATAGCTTAAGAGTAATCTAACAAGATTATGTGTGTACACACACACACGCACTTATGATATATAAAATATGGAGATTCCAGGATCAGGAGAAGAAAAATAATAACTCTTTAGAACACATCCTTAGAATCTAAGTTCTCCAATTCAAAACTTAGAAAAACCTAAGCAAAGATGCACTAGTTTGGTTGGCAATCAGAAGTGTATCTATGTCTCCTGGGTCAGGCCGAACAATTTAGTTAACTAGGTAAACTTGGGGAAAGTATTTAAAGTCCATTAACCTCAGATTTATTTTCCACCTGCAAAACTAAAAATAAAAATACTCTGCCAATGTCATGGGACTAAAACTAAAATCCAATTTTAATTCATTCACTGAACTAAGCACCTACTGTACAATGTACGTGGTGAGGGCTGCCAAGTTTGACAAATAAAAATATAGCATGAAACATATTTACATAAAATATTCATTGTTTATCTGAAATATAAACTTAAGTGAGCATCTTGTACTTTATCTGGGGATCCTAACTGGGGCACATACAAAGATACAAATAAAACATGCTTCTTATCCTCAAAGATTTACACAGAAATGAGGAACATGAAATGTATACATAAACCACTATACAAGGAAGAAAAGTAGTCACTTAGTATTTAAAGAGGAAAGGGGCAGAAGAGGCAAACTGAGAACATAGTAGTATGGCTGAAGAATGGTCAAAATTAACAAATCCAAGACTCAAAAGAGAAAAAAGAGGTAAGAGTGTTTAATTATCCTCGACTCTAGCCACACATCTGTGTATTTACCACACATATTCTTCCACCATAGGAGGTGGCTCAGTAATGTAAGTTCTTAAGTCATTTATTATTTATTCACACTCGATTTAAATAACTCCAAATGGACATGCATTAACGTTTTTTTTTTTTTGAGACAGAGTCTCACTGTTGCCCAGGCTGGAGTGCAGTGACGTGATTTCGGCTCACTTGCATTAGCCATCTCGATAGACATATATCAAAAAAAGTCAAATTCATAATTTTCTGAACTATATTCCTCTCAAATCTACCTATTTTGTGCTTGATTACTCAAAATAATTCTTTTATTAAACCAATTCTATACTATGTGGATAGGACCCGTGACAGACCAAAATCCTGGTAAGATTTCGTCCCTTTCCTCAATTTCTACTGTCCCAAGCAGCTATTTCAAAAATCTGCCTCATAATTAACCAGCTTTGTTTTTGACAATCTTCAAATAAATAGGCAGATCCTTTTTAACTAGATGCAAAAACTACTTCACTTTGCACTTCCTTCTCCAACACTCTGCAGCTGTCTCCTTTCTGCAAGCCCAACTATCATTCTTCACAACACAGGCCAACTCCGATCCTGTTCCACAACAGGAAACTTCACATGTCCTTAGAGCTTCAACCTAATAAATACTAGCACAGCATGCTGCAGGACTTGTGTATAAAAAAGTAGTAGGCCGGGTGCGGTGGCTCACACCTGTAATCCCAGCAGTTTGAGAGGCCAAGGTGGGTGGATCACGAGGTCAGGAGATCAAGACCATCCTGGCCAACACAGTGAAATCCCGTCTCCACTAAAAATACAAAAATTAGCTGAGTGTGGCAGTACGTGACTATAATCCCAGCTACTCAGGAGGCTGAGGCAGGATAATCACTTGAACCTGATTCAAGGAGGCGGAGGTTGCAGTGAGCTGAGATCACACCACTGTACCCCAGCCTAGTGACACACCCAGACTCCATCTTAAAAAAAAAAAGTAATGGAAAAAGCCTATCTATATCATTTATTTCCATTAACTCATTTATCATATACCTTCACACAGTTCTACAGCTGAAAGGACTCCAGAGTTCATTTGGTCCACAGCTCTCCTTTCAAAGGTGCTGAAAATTCAGTCTTATAGTCATTTTGTGCCTAGACTAAATTCACAGGGCAAGCAAAGATCCAGAGTCAGATTTTTAAATTTTCAGTTCAGTATTTTTCCTACTAAATTACACTACTATCTACATCTTTTGAGTAATACTCTCTGAATATTAATTCTATTGTATATCTCTACTTCTTTTAGAAACTATAAAGGAATCTAGAAACTACTCAAACTATAATTTATTCATTGTTCCCTCATAATCAAGTAACCTAAAATTCAGTTTAATTAAAAAAAAAAAAAAAAAAAAAAGACAAGGTCAGGTGCTGGAGACCAGCCTGGCCAACATGGTGAAACCCCATCTCTACTAAAAATACAAAAATTTAGCAGGGCGTGGTGGCACATGCCTGTAGTCCCAGCTACTTGGGAGGCTAAAGCAGGAGAATTGCTTGAAAACAGGAGGCAGAGGCTGCAGTGAGCCGAGACAGTGCCACTGCACTTCAGCCTGAGCGACAGAGCAAGACTCCATCTCAAAAAAAAAAACAAAAAAAACAAAACAAAAAAAAAACAGAGGATTAATCTTCATAGTAGTTTGTATTTTAACTGCATGAGGTAGGGTGAGAAAAGTATTTGTACATCAAAACAAACAAAACTGACAAGTTCAAGAGATGACACACTATCAGTATCCAATCTTAAAAGACAGGCTTATTATTGGATCTTTTAAAAAAATCTCTTTATTGAAAAACATTATATCTGTTTTAATAAGTGCACAAACGCCACACAAGCTAAGTGGATTTTTCTACTTTACTGTACTAGAATTTGAGAGGTAAAATAACCCTTATACTCAAAAGTTATCATTCTTTTTTTCCCTGTCCCTTGTAAATATAAAGGGCTGAAAGAATCTGCAAGCTTATAAACACATGAGTGATCAGTTCAACAGTATTTCTATAATTCTGAAAATATTACTAGTAACAAACCTTTTCAATTGTCTTACCTTTGTTGAAAGTACTTTAAATGTGCTCTGTTCTGGTATTATAGGATGAAGAAGTTCCAGTTTCAAATTGTAATCCTCTCCAGAAGGAAGTTTAACCAAAGCAGACAACTAATGAACACAAAATTACCATCACATTTTGCAAATGTATATAATGGAGGGTAAAAAACCTAGACAAAATAATTATAAATCTTCAATGTAACCAATTATTTTAAACATCATATATGGGATTTTAGATTTAAGAACCTCAAAAGGTTCTGAAAGATTTAAGAACCTTTTTTTCCATCTGTTATCCTTGACATGAATTCTTATATACATCATTAAACAGCAGAAAAGAGTAAGTTTCATAATATTTGTCATATAATCACACCTATTTGACATTTAAATCTCAAGAAAACATACAAAACCAAATGATATATAACAAAAAGTAATTCATGTGCAAAACATACAGTTCTATCACTACCTCTTTTAAATTATCTATTAAAAGGTTCTCTACTAAACGCTAAGAAATCAAGTTGTTAAAAGTCATACTCAAGAGGCTGGGCACAGTGGTTCATGCCTCTAATCCCAGCACTTTGGGAGGCCGAGGTGGGTGGATCACTTGAGGTTAGGAGTTCAACAACAGCCTGGCCAACATGGTGAAACTCCATTTCTACAAAAGTTCGCCAGGCACAGTGGGATGTGCCTGTAGTCACAACCACTCAGGAGGCTGAGGCAGAAGAACTGTTTGAACCCAGGAGGAGGAGGTTGCAGTGAGTCGAAATTGCGACACTGCACTCCAGCTTGGGCAAGAGGGAGACTGTCTCAAAACACAAAAGAAAAAAGTCACACTCATTTAACACGGTTAGTCAATTCTAAGACACGTGTGATCACAAAACTAGATCTTTTTCATGAAGTACACCACATAAGTATAAACGAATCACATTATCTTACTAATATAACCAAATTCTGCTTTAAATTTCAAATTTGAAGAAAAAAATGCACATCCAGCTATAACTTACCAACATACATATTCTTAAAGCAATGGCTTCAGATTTTACTCGGCGTTTTCCACATCATCTCAGGAAGAAATGACATTTATCTGATAAAGTGTTATAGATTATTCTGCAATATACTAAATTTACAAATAATAGTAATTAACATTGAAAATGATTCAAAGTCTACTGACCTCTTTTCTGAAAATTCCACATTTACATCATTCTTCTGAACATTCTTGATCATAAGTGTAATAACTACTTGAGATTCGGTTTGATACCAGTCATACCTATTTAAAAAAAAAAAAATCTTAAATAACACTTCTAATTTTCTTAAAGCCATTGTCAAAACAAAAACTAGTCTGATAAACAACAAGAGCTCCACTTGGAGGAAGAAAACAGCAAAGCATCTATTGATTCACAGAAACAACTTTACGTAACTAGTTTTTCATGCTCTGTACTAAAGGAAAAAAATGGTAAGGTAGATGATGCTCACACCTTTCCAGCAGACTTAAATACTTGCATGATTTTCTGGGTTCTGACTCATCTCCAACACTGTTGTGCTTAAACTAATATAAATATAAAAGATGCCATTTATTTTAAACAGCTAATATTTTATGCCATTAACAGAGTTTTTACACTCATGTCATCCAAATACTAAAGATAATCACTTAAATCCCTATTTCACAGATGATAAAACTTAAACTCAGAAAGGTGAAGCAATAAGCCTGAGTCAACACTCCAAGCTCTCATAACTGAAGTTGGAAGCTGATAAGACTTGAGCACAGGAAACAGGGGCAAATGAGCTAAAATTAAAATCATATAAAGTTTAACTATGTCAGGCACAACATATACAACACTTTCCTTCAATTTCAAGATACATGGGAAGACTAATGGGTCTAGATTCTAATTATGTGCACCTTTTGTACTGAAACTCTAAAAATAGAGTTTTTTTCCTACTAAATTACACTACTATCTACATCTTTTGAGTGATAACTCTAAAAATGTGAAGAGTTTGAGTGAAACTCTAAAATAGAGTTTCAGTACAAAATAGGGAATTCTCACTTTCAAATTAGACTAAAAATTCCCTGAGGGCAAAGCTGTTTATCCTGTCACTATTATACTCCTAGGACAAAGCACAGTGTCTGGTACACATAAATTAAGTCAGATGTTGGATTATTTTATGCTCTGAACACCTTATTATTTCACGGTTATGTGCCCTATCCCTGCTGCCGCCACCAGGGCAAGTCAAAGTTCCTTATCTACTAGGTACTTGGAGTTTTATCCTGTATCTCCCCACAACGACCATGAATAGATTGTTTTTAACATTTCCAGGCCATTTTAGGTAATTATATCCAAAACCAACTTGATTAAAGAAATTAACCTTAAGAGTCTCGGTTTCCCTTTGCAATTCAGTAAGGATGCAAAGCTCCAGAGCAATGGCTTGTGTTTCTGCTACAGTCCTAAGAATACAAGCTGTACACAGGCTAATGAATAATTAAAAGTCAGAAACTTGCTAGTTGCTTATCATTATTATAATTGCTGTCCTCAGCAATTAACTTTCAACTCATAGTGAATGTTCCTATGAAAAATTTGCTCCAAATATAAAAGGCAGGGTAAGTTACAATTCTGTTAGGTCTACTACTAACTTGTTTACCTGTGTAGTACCATAAACTTAACTGGAAGAGACTCTCCTTAATATATGGAAAGGTAACATAGTATGAAACCAAATGAAGCAACTTTAAAGATGAGAAATGATTTGAATTTAACTTAAGTATAAATATTAATTCTTAAACAGCCTTAAAATTAGCTTTACATAAAGCTATTACCACAATTTTAGAAAACAAAGACTTAAAAATCACATGGTAAGAATTTACTTACTATTAACTACAGGGTTTCTTTTTCTTTAGGAATATCTATCATGCATTGTTTTATGAAAAAGAAACACTTACTTGACTTTTGACTGATGAGTCCACTGGGATGCAGATTGATTTCGGCAAGTTGAAAGAGAAAGATTTTTACAAGTCAGTTTAGCAACTGTATATTAAAATGCACATATTAATTTACCCAACACTGCAGTTATTTTGATATAAAATAACTACATGAAAATTTTCTTCAAAGTATGGTAATTGTAATTGTTAAATACGACTAGTTTTCAAAAAAAAATTGGAATGTTCAGCACTTAAAAAAATCTTAGTTTCAATTTCATAAAAGATTTTTCCTCCAAAATAACAGAGCTTTAAATAACAGAAAACTTCTAAACGCATGATTAGAAAAGGCTGCTTACATAAAATGGCCAGTTCTAACATTGAGCAACTCCCTAAACTAAAACAACATTGTTTTAAAGAAACAGAGTATATTAGCCAGGCTTGGTGGTGTACATCTGTAGTCCCAGCTACTTGGGAGGCTGAGGTGGGAAGACTGTTTGAGCCCAGGAGTTTGAAGCTCAAGTGCACTATGATGGCACCACTGCACTCCAGCCAGCATGACAGGGCAAGACCCTGTCAATTTCCAATTTTCTTTAACTTTTGTCTTAGACTATCACAAAAAGCCCTTCAAGTGATTCAAACTGTTGAACCTAAATAAACGCAATAAGGTTTTTGCAACAAAAGATAAATAATCATCCTGACCATACTAAAACACACGAAATCAAGTTTAACCACACACTAAATTCATTAAAATAGGCCAATAATTTTCATGACTGGAAACTTCTATATTCATCAAAAAATGATTTTATTTCAGTTCCTAGAGGAACCAGCACTTAAATGGAATTACTCAATATTTAACTTCAGACAGCTCATCCTGAGTCTTGTCTCAAATATATTTGGTATTTGAAATTTAAAATAATAAAAACATGAAGAATGAAAACTTTGGACTTACCACCTCAGATTCTGAGCCTATTAAAACATAAAAAGGAAACATTTTCAGGTAACAGTGCATTTATAAGCAAAGTTATTTATATGATTTCTATAGCACAAACATACTGATTAAGCAAGAAAATTCTACATACTTTTCAACTAAAGAAAACTAACCAAAAGAAAAGTGGTTTCATTTTGCATTCTGAATTCATCTTAGACTCCTTGTAATTTCTTACTGATACACTACACAAGCAAATCCACCCTAATCTCCCTTTCAACATAAGAAGCTATGCAAAAACCAGTGTATCTTTGGAAGTCCACATCTAAGGAAACGTATACTATTTAAAAGAAATTATAAAGGTAAAAACAAATTTGTTTAAACCAAAAAAAATTCAGATGTTTATTTCTTTTTAAACTAAATACCAAGGGAGACCCACATACCATTCTGAGCTTCTTGACACCTTTTAATCCAGACACTGAAATTAGCATCTGCACCTAGAAAGAAAAAACTGACTATAACATCACTCATTTGCACAACCTATTAATCAACCAATACTTACTGAATACCTACTATATCCCAGGCACTGTTCTAGGCACTGGGGAGTCAGCAGTGAACAAAATCTGTCTTAACAGACCTTATTGCCAACCCTACTATAGTTATCAATATACCAACAGTTTAACATTTAGTTGTTCATCATGAAACATTTTGATTTTTTAAAAATTTTAACTATAGTCAACCTTATTAATTTCACAGATAAAAATAATCTACATTTCCCCCAATCTCGCTGCTCTTAGAGAAGTTTCCTCACACACAACAAAATTGGATGTAAATCAGACTCTCAATATGCCATCAGTTAGGGTGGGGAGGAGGCTTGGTAACTGGGAGCTGAGCTGAGCTCCAAAAGCCCTTCCCAGCCCCAGCTTGCTCTTCAATGCAGATACCTATTCAGTCCACTATTCTCTCAGTGGCTTTATCTGTTACCATGCCCTTCCTACCAACATTAAGTATCTTTAAATTCTGTGAAGTTTGTCATATCTCCAAGTTACACGGTAGTCGAGAGGCTATAGGTGATGTATTATATATTTACAGATAACAATGTAAATGTATGCATAAACAAATTATTCATTTCTGGAAACAAAACAATGATTACATTTAAACAGTCACTGTGCATAGTAAGATATGTTAAAAATATTAAAAGTACTCTAAATAAAAGCTTATTAATTCAAGTCAACTTCAGGGAAGATTTGAAATTTTAAATTAGAAATTTCTTAACAAAATTTCTACTTTACTAATTTATAAAAGAAATCCAACTATGCCAGCCTTAATAAAAATTCTAAATACACTCTCTCACACACACTGTATTCTAGAGGAGAACTATTATATCAAAATCTTAGATTTGAGTAACCTATTATTTTAAATAATCAGTAACTAAAACCAAGCAATCTATCACACAAAGAGGGGAAAAGGTAAAAATTCTTTACCCTGTCTGATAAAAATAGAAGACTAAAAGCTTAACTTTTTCCCAGATTTTGGCCGGGCATGGTGGCTGATACCTGTAATCCCAGCACTTTGGGAGGTCAATGCAGGTGGATCACTTGAGGTCAGGAGTTTGAGACCAGCCTGGCCAACACGACGAAACTCTGTCTCTACTAAAAATACAAAAATTAGCCAGGCATGGTGGTGCATGCCTGTAGTCCCAGCTGCTCAGGAGGCTGAGGCAGGAAAATCACCTGAACTCTGGAGGCAGAGGTTGCAGTGAGCCAAGATCGCGCCACTGCACTATGGCCTAGATGACAGAGTGAGACTGCGTCTCAAAAAAAGAAACAAAAAACAAACAAAAAAAGAAACAAACAAAAAAACCCCCAAAAAACAACAAAAAAAGTTTTCTGGATTTAAAGACAAATTTTTTTTTTTTTTTTTTTTGAGACAGAGTCTCGCTCTGTCGCCCAGGCTGGAGTGT